>NC_139595.1:2705382-2717882 GCF_946808225.1 Silurus aristotelis | reverse complement strand
TGTATTCCATTTTATACGTTTTAATTTTTTGTTCACATATATAAATATATTGATCTTATTTCTTCCTTTTTTATAAAAAAAAAACCCCAGACACATATATATTTATATGTGTGTACAGTGATTTTTTTTCTTGCCTTTTTTTTTTTTTTTTTTTTTTTTTTAAAGATTTAAAAACCCATTATTCAGAGGTCCTGACAAATATTTTTTTTCCCCAGTACTTGTAAAACATTTCCAGCCATTTACCTTTAACACTACCCAAGCCTTTCACTTCTCTTTGGAAAACTGCTTAACTACTTTCTATTGTTTTCAAAACCTTTTTGTCCACAGAACAAATGATTTCATGGCGGTTCTGATAAAAAAGTCTCCCCGCTCGCTCCCTCCGCCGCTGTGCAGACGCAACAAACATGTCCGCTGCCTTTATTTCCCCTTGTCCTTCAGTGACCGTATGAAAAGTACAGAAGTCTCTCGTGACCCCGACATTTGCACCTACGCTTCTCGCAAACATACCACGCCCTTTTCGCTGAGTGTTGCACGAACGCAGACACACAATGACTCACAATGACAGTTTCAATGGTGTGACAAGGTCTTTGTTCGGGCCAGAAATTACATACACATTCGACATTCTCCAATTATAGTGTTATCAGGTGCTTGCTGTAAGGTTCGTACCAGCGTTGTACCAGGCACCATTTTAGCCAGCCTCACTGTTTGCCTCTCTGTTTACTCATGGCGGGAATGGAGTGTTTGAGCGCACCTCTGGTCCCTACTGGAAAGAAAACCAGAGACATGACTCCATGGATAAACAATGTGTCACTTCCCTCCCACTTCTTTTAGAGTGATCGGTTTTTAATTTCGACTCGATTGTTAGTTTGTGAGAACGTGTACTCTCTGTGCTGCTTATTGTTGCGTTTTACTCTCTTGCACGAGGTCTCTCAAAGAGCAGAACTTCTGTAACGTTCTCCAGGTTCTTCGCAAAACCACAAACTTCCGTGTAGCTTCTGAGCAGCACGTATTGTCTCTCCACAGCGTTTTTATGACGCTTCCAGAAATCTTCATAAATACTCATGAAGCAGAATGAAAGTATAGAGCTTCAGAGGTTTTAATGTCTCGCTCGTTTTTCAGCCCATAAAATTTCATTATACTTCAGAACTTTATGAAAACGATCACATTTACGACACCTGCGAGTTTCCAATACAATTGGGTTTTTATAATTCAAAGCAATACGTCTCATCATATTCCCCGACGAGTTCCTTGTGAAACCCGAGCTGTTAAAGTTATTTAACAACGTTTCTTCACCTCAATCTTCATATCTAGCTGAAGGAGCCTGAGACGGCTCAGATTGAGTGTTGTAAATTCGTTGGAGGTGATCCAGGTGAAAGAGCCTGGATAATAAAGTTCATTATTAACTACGACTCTGCCGTCTAGATTATTTGAATGATTGGAAATAGGCACAGTCGTGATTATATTTGGCTACATGGTGTCTATCAAAATAATTATCACCACTTTTAAAAAAATTTGCTGTCAGAAATAACAAAGATGGTTTCATTTGCTCCCTCCATTATTACATCTTTGACACAGCCTTCCATTAATCCAGAACAAACCAGAAAAATGGGAATCTTCCAGTGCTCGAATTGAGCGGAGGGGATCCGGGACCCCCCATAAGGCATAACGGAACCCCCATGACAAGTAAGAAATAGACTTAGGGAATCCCCGAGATTATTTTAGTAAAAAATATATGAATTACACAACAACTGGGGACCTCCATAAGTCTCATTTCAAATAATCACTTTCCTACAGACACACATACCTGGATACCTGTTGCTTCCCCAAAAGTACACAACTCAATAAAATGTCTGGTTGCTGTAGCAGTATAATTTCCCTTCACTGCGACTAAAAGTCCCAAACCTGCTCCTGAACCCAAAGAGAACTCCATGAAGATATCATGTGTGAAGATTAAAGTAGGAGAACTTAAACGTCCTGCACAAAGCCCTGACCTTAAATCCACAAACACCTTTGGAATGAAATGGAAAACCAACCAAAGCCCAAAATCTCCTCATGCAACATCACTACCTGATCCCACTAATGCTCTTGTAGGTGAATGAACACATCACCCCTGCAATGTTGCCCTAAATCTAGTGGAAAGCCTTCTCAGAAGAGTGGAGAAGATCATACAAAATACATACACAATATGGACAAAAGTATTACAATCGCAGGCATGTGTGGTTCTTCCACAAACCATTACCACAAACTTGAAGGGACACAATTGTACAAGACTTCGTTGGTTGAAGTCGTATGAAATTTTCCTATTATTGGAACAAGTAGATCCAAACCTGCTCCAGCATGACAATGCTGCTGTGCACAAAACCAGCTCCATGAAGATAGTACATGGGTTGGAGTAAAAGAGCTTGAATGACCTCCTCACCTTCACCTACATCAGTCCCTTTACAAACACCATTGTAGCTGAATGATTCTCCACAAATCCTCCGAAACACATTCCAAAATCTAGTGGAACATCTTCCCAGAAGAGATCAGTATAACAGGAAATGGAGACTAAATGTGCAATGGGATGTTCAAAAAGCACCTTACGCTCAGGTGTCCACATATAGTGTATACTCTATAGCACTTTTTTCCCCCCTGCGTATTATATTCCTGTCTCTTTTTTTCTGTATTTTTATCCTGAAATGATTACACATTCCATAGTATTTAATAATGTTCCATAATATCACGTCTTTTCTGTTGCAGCGTCTCGTCATTGTGGTATTATGGTATTTTATTCCATTAATGTTTGACATTACTTGATTCCCCCCCCTCCCCCTCCCCACGCACACAAACACACCCTCCCAATCTACCCACCTACTGAGCCCAATAATGACCCCCCTGCCAAACACTCAATGGTTAACACCTCTAAACCCTCCTCCCTGCCACACCAGGGTTGTTGTTTTTTTTGATAATCTTCTTCATCTAGCCATCGTTCTGCCTCTCCAAGGAGCCTGATGTTTAAAGCACGCCAGAACCTGATGAGATCTGGGTCCTGCCGAGAAGGCCGGGGCTCTCTCTCCGTCCATCCGATACAGAGATCCCACAAACAAGATATGCAAACGACTGGGATGACGCAGTCACTCAAGTGTCACTCTTTAGCTCTGATGTCCTGCATTAGAAAAGATTATCCATATCATAAAGATGATTACATATCTGTCTCCAAGATGATATGACCTCATAGTGTGTGCTATTTATTCAGAAATTGGACACGATATTCAAACACAAAGATAATAAATGTTCTCATTGCAAGGCTCCGTTTACTTTCCCAAGCTAGAAGAAAGATCTGCAAGGAACATTTTTACAGTTTTTCTCAGTTGCTTCGAAACGTTTTTCAGAAAATCAAATTCTCAAAATGCTATTTTCAACCTGCACATCATGGAGTCACTTGTAAAAACATTTTCTCTTCCCTTTTCTCAAATTGCGAACGTTAAATTGAATCGATTGTGTACAATCGTCTGCTGTTTCCTACAGTATCGGTTGTTTATGTTCATGTTGATCAAAATATATTATACTGGTTTCACCTGAATAGTTTTAACCCCCAAAACATCTCAGCATCAGTTCATTTCATAAGGTATTGAATACAAAAATGATTAAACCAGTTGTCAGAATCTGTTTACATTTCTATTAAATTTTCTTTGTGTAAATGCGTCTTAAATTGATTTATTGTAGACGAATCTTAAATTTCACTTATAGAGGTGCGTCCACGGCATCAGAACAACCAATAATCAACTATTTCTCTAAAACAGGTGACAGACATAAAACACACAATTACAATTTCTAAATTATGGATAAACAACCAGGAAATGAACGAACACCAATACAGTACAGTAAAAAATATTAATTCTCTTACAATCAATATAAATCAAATATTCAGTCAAATAAAAATTCTGCAACTCAAATTCTTATCTGCCAAACAGAAGAAATTCAACTTTGTACACTTTCAATGACAGAAACACAAACTGTAGTTTATATCAGGAAACACTGAAACTGTGCAGCTTCATACTGACAACACGACTAAACATTGTGACGATCGTGTTTGTGAACAACGACAAAAGGACGTGTTTTTCTGATGACGATGGGACGTTTATTGACGCAAATACTTACTTTTGAGAGATGAACTGAGGATTTTGGGAAAAGTACCTGCTTTTGTAAGAAATCCAATGTGTTGTGCAGTTTGTACACATCGTTTTGAGAAATGCACTGACTGGCTTGTGAATATTAAGGATGATTCAAAAACGCTCCAAAAAAACTGAGAAATAAATGTACACAATTTGACTACAAAAACCCTCAACCTCAAACATCTTTCGTTCTATCGACAATGTAAAAGAGGAGAGGAAAGGAGGGGGAAAAAAACAGTGGTGAACACCTGACCCTGGTGTGAGCCCAGGTTTCTTTTAAACATTAATCCCTGATGCCTTTCAGAGAGAGCACTGCTCAATTGTTTCTGAGATGTTGACATGAAAAACAACACATTCTCACCTTGTGCACTTCAAAGCTCCATCACCAAGGAACAATTGGCTTGCTTGTAATGGCAGTAGCTCTGTGTACCTGAGTGTGTTTGCTTGCGGGCCTGCAAAGCAAAGCCAACATACGCTCGCCCCACACACACACACACACACACACACACACACACACACACACACACACACACACACACACACACACTGTGACCTGCTTTGCTTTTGTGCTCTTGTGTTACATAAAAGCGTCTCTCACGCCAACGAGACGCAACGGAGTGCGGTTGGAAATGTTGTTTTTTTTTATAAACCTTGATGGTTTTCTCTATAAGATATGGTGCTTTTATAA
Source organism: Silurus aristotelis (assembly GCF_946808225.1). Lineage (NCBI taxonomy): Eukaryota > Metazoa > Chordata > Actinopteri > Siluriformes > Siluridae > Silurus > Silurus aristotelis. The sequence goes on along the minus strand of NC_139595.1, from coordinate 2,713,040 downwards.
ATAATAATAAACACAGAGGTCCAAAAAAAATCCGAAATCAAAAATGACAATAAAATGCCCATTAGCAAGAACCCGAAATAATCATGAGATCAATAGCAGCAGGAAAATACAGCACGTTACTGTATTTTTTATGAGTTACCAATGACGTCTTTCGAATTCAAATTCACGCCGTCGGTCAAAACTACGATTTTGGTTTCGTCCGTGGAGTCCTGGAGCACCGGTGTGGAAATATTTACCTCAGTAATTTTCCAATAACAGCAGGATAGTTTCCACATTCGAGAGATTTGTATGGAAGGCTTTAGCAGAGGTGTTGAGCACCTGGAAATCCTACTTCAGTAAAATAGATACCATGTCTGCAAAATTTACTCCATTACACGATAAAAGGCACCAAATTCAATATGATTTGACTTAATTTTCTTGTGATCTTGACATAAATCTTAAGAAAACAGAGGAGAAAATACTTGACTCCTCAATACAAAGGGCCTGGACTGTTTCGTTGTGTTGCGTTGTTCACACGTTTGCACTTTGTGTAGCTTCTTGTGTAGTTTTTGTATTATATTGTGTTAATTTGTGTTGTGTTATGTAGCATCTCGGTCCTGAAGGATGTTGTATCGTTTCACTGTGTACTGCATTGCATGTGAACAAAGTTTCCAAGTAGAACCTATTTAAAAAAAAAAAACATCTTAACAACATTTTATCAACTATACACAACGAATCCACACAAAAACTTTGACAATTTGCGAGTCTATGGCCAACTCATATATCATGCCATCTCCTGCCCTTGAGGAAAACAAGGAGGCATTACGAAGGCCGGCGAGGATTTCCTGCGCTTTGTGAAAGGCGTCTTTATTCCCGAGACAATTACAGAAGGCAGGAAAAGGAGTCTTTCTGGATGTAGCGATGGAGGGAGTACACGAGCGCGGACAAGTACAAGAGTGCAGCCGGAGGTAGATAAGGAGACACCTGCGTGCGCTGAGGACGCAGCCCCCCCGGATCAAGAACGTGAGGCGTCGATCAGTAACATGCTTATACAAGGTGGTTAATAGTTAACGCCACCCCCTTGTTCTCAAACCTCCTTCAGACATCAAACCATATTACACAGATTTAGGAATTGTGTACGGCGGGTACAAATGCTGATTATATGTTTGGCAAATGGAGATCACAATGTGCACCCACACACACACACACGCACACACACAAACACACACACACAAACACACACACACACACACACATACATTCAGGCACCCTCACAAGACTCTCAGGGTCAGCAGAACATGATTACAGGGCTATTTATCTGCCACGCTCCCCCGGAACGGCCTTGTGGCTCCATGGCAGAGAGAAAGGAGCGTCATCCTTGACAGACACCTTCAGTAAGCTCCTCCAACCCCCCAAAACACACCCCTCCTTCGCTGGTGTCCTCCTGCTCTCCTGCCCTCCTGCCCCCTGCCTCCTGCCTCTCTGCCTTGATAAACATTGTGGCTGAGGCTCAAACAAGGGTCAGGATAACCTCATGCTGACCCAGAGGCTCCGTCTTCCAGGTATCTTTTTTAAACACACACACACACACACACACACACACACACACACACACACACACACACACATCAAACCCAATCCATCCAGGCATCTCTGCCTGCTGGGCCATTAAACACCTGTTATCAGCTACAGAACACTCGAGCAGAAAAAAGGAGAAAATGAGGGGAAAAAATCATAATGTAAGAAAGTAACATTCGGTTCAGTTCAATTTCAGGACAGTTTTGGGGGGAAGAAATGCAAAACATAAAATTGCTCGTCATTTCCGATTAACACGCTTTATTATTATAAACATTTGCCAACATCAGCATTTTAATAGAATGCCTGCTTGGTTCAAAAATGGTTTTTTTTTTATATATAAAATCAAATTAATGCAATACACGATCATTTGCAAGACCCCATTTGGGTAATACAGATGTGTATATAAGTGTGTGTGTGTGTGTGTGTGTGTGTGTGTGTGTGTGTGTGTGTTTCACAGTTAATGTTTAATTAAATCTACTTAACTGTTTTACTTATTTGAGCGTACTTTAACAAAAGTCTTCATTTCTTCTATCCTTCATTCATTCACTCCCTCGATATGCGAAATTGTCAGGATTTTCTTCTTTCAAGAGAAATTCTTGAAACTGGATATAAAACGCTAAAGAATCCATATTGCTAACGTTAGAGATCACCAGGAAGTGGCGACGATTTTGTGCGTGCGCAAAACAACGCACTACAAATCGTATTTCCGGTACGGAGATGAGCAGATGCAGTGACACTGCGCTAACTTTAGTTTCTTTTTATGCCCCTGGTATTGTTGCGCATGTTTAAAAATAAAATCGCTCAAAGTGCGAGGTGGAGACTTAAACTTTTTGTCCACCACTCGCTCCTGAGGGAACTCAGATTATAACTGTGTTCTGCACATAAAAAGGATTGCATTCAGTAAATGTTGGTACCAAACCGAAAGCCCGGTTCAGTACGAATACGTGTACCGTTACACCCCTAATATTTATACATATACCACATCCAGAGAAGTCCTATATGAGTGTAATTTCGTAGCATGGGGGGTTTTAATGATAGAACACTTATGTGACTGAGGTGTAGATCCCGATAATTTTGTCCAGATTTTGTGAACTAGATTTAGCAAAATTGCGTTGGGTTTCTGATTTTTTAGCATTAACACAATATTAGCAATGTTTAATAAGTCAATATTATATATATATATTTTCAGTAGGAAATAAAGTCTGTTCAGGTTTAGTTAAAAATGTGTGCAAACATTTTTATTGTAATTATTCTCTTCCACAATCCAACTGATGGAAAAATCCAGAATAATGTGACCTGTGAAATAATGTAAACCTCTGGATTTACTCAATGTGAGGTCAAATGTATGAACTTATTGGTGCACCAAATTGATATACAGGACCTCCAGTGTGTGTGTGTGTGTGTGTGTGTGTGTGTGTGTGTGTGTGTGTGTGTGTGTGTGTGCGTGTGTGAGCATGTGTGTAGAGCAAACAGGACCCTTGTACCACAGGACAGAGAAGATCTACACCAGTATGTGTCTCTGCAGCCGAATAGTTATTCGATAAGAAAACGCTGAATCATTACATTTGTCTCTGATTTGATATAAGAAACGGAAACATTTGCTTCACGTCATTTCACACGTGTGCTGCAGCACCACACAATTCAAAGCAATGACCTCATACAACATATTGTTATTACATTGCTATTTACATGATCACTTATTATTAAGAGCATTACAGTATCGATCGTTTAAATAATAATAATTAATCCAGTAATCCAGTATGAGCTGAACATGGAAGCTGAACGATCACCATCAGAGTCCAGTACATTCCATCAGGATCCTTTTACATCCTTTAATTATTATTATTATTATTATTATTATTATTATTACTTTTGTGATGTAACACTTATGGCAATTATTACCTATTTATAATAGATAGAAAATATAAAAATTCAATATTTAAATATATAAAATACTATTAAACTATAGCATTATTATTAATAATAATAATAATAATAATAATAATAATAATAATAATAATAATAATATGTGGACATTCCATTCATTTACCATAGATAGATAGTTATAAAGTGTGTGTGTGTGTGTGTGTGTGTGTGTGTGTGTGTGTGTGTGTGTGTGTGTGTGTGTGTGTGTGTGTGTGCGTGTGTGTGTGCGTGTGTGTGTGTGTATATATATTGGATAGCAATGCAGAAGATGGAGAAAATTAGAAGTGTTGATGCTTAAGTGCAAAGCTTAATTTGTTAGTGCTGGGATTTGAACTCATAACCTTCAGATCAAAAGTCCAACCACTGAGCTACCAGTTTCCCTTTAATTATTGGTAGCAGTAATAGAACGAGCAGGAGTTTATAAATGGAGACAGAAACATAGAAGGGAAGTCATTGCTTAGTGGTTTAGATGTTGAACTTCTGGTTGAAAGGGTGTGAGATCAAATCCCAGGACCAGTGAGGGAGTTTAAGCAAAGCACGTTGATTCAACTCGAAGAATCTTCTTCGTAGTTTGCTTTTTACAATTGTCTCGAAGCAGTTTTACAGAGATAAAGCAGTTATACGGTCGTATAAAAGAATGTGTAGGTTAATTGACTATAAGTTTGTTATCATTCTTTATCCCTAATGAGTGAGTCAGTGGTGAAAAAGGAGGAAAAACTCCATGAGATGGCATGAGATAGAAACCTTGAGAGGAACCAGACTCGAAAGGGAACCCGTCCTCATCTAGGTGGTATTGAATGTCCATTATTTACAGTTCCATTGTGGAGGTGTGTAGTAATAGATGCTTAAAGAGAGAAAAGGGATGGACAGGAAGAGAGAGAATAAATATTAATAAAGATTCTCATTGTTTCAATGTTTAAAGACACTATACAGTGTGATCAAAAAGGAGAAAGGTTTGACTAAATAAATGTGTTTTCAGCACTTAACCCTCACCTGCTCAGGTGTAGAAATGAGGTCATTGGAAGTGGATCTGGATAACAAGCATCTGCCACATGCTGTAACTGTAATAACAACAAATAGATATGATTTGTTTTATTTACTGATATTATGATATTTCCTTCTTCTGTATTACACCTAATAATGCTCTTATTTTACATAGAAAGTGTGTAAGGGATTTAGGTGCATGTGTGGGACGTGAAAACGAGCTCTCTGGGAGTGATTATGATGCAAAAGGAATGTGAAAGTGCCGAGACGCCGCATGTACAGTTTTATTTTTAACTCCGTGTGATGTTGCATTCCTCTGTCCTGCTCTGGCCAGTCTCGATCAGCAGCTCCGAACTGCACGGAGTCACTCTATCACATCAACAGCTCGTCCGTCTGCAGGCCAACACACACACACACACACACACACACGCACACACGCACACACACACAGAGCAACGTCACACTCTTATCACACACTAGCGGATCTGAATGGATCTGCAGCACTCACACTGTTAGCTGGCTCATGACTCTCACACTCTCACACTGATTTTAAAGTTTATCAGGAAAAGACATTCAAAAAATTCCTTCGAATAAAATTCCAGAAATCTTTTGAAGTTAAATGTAAATTTGTGTCAGTGAAGTTTCTGGATCATTCGAGAGAGAAACAGGTGCTGGTGAAGGTTAACAAACATTGCGTTACATTGCTGAATCTTGTTGCTTTTGCTAAGTGCTTACACACACACTTACACACACACACACACACACACACACACACACACACACACACACACACACACACAAAACCATGCATTCAACCACAAGGCCCAGGTGTCTTGTTCTCAGGCAGTGTGGACTGACCTTGGCTGCTTGCTTCACCTTCTCACTTTAATAAACAGTGTGTGTGTGTGTGTGTGTGTGTGTGTGTGTGTGTGTGTGTGTGTGTGTGTGTGTGTGTGTGTGTGTGTGTGCGTGTGTGTGTGTGTGTTAGTGAACATTTTAACCTTTATTTCCACTGTGTGTGTTTGCGTGTGTGTGTGTGTGTGTGTGTGAGTGTGTGTGTGTGTTAGTGAACATTTGAACCTTTCTTTCCACTGTGTGTGTGTGTGTGTGTGTGTGTGTGTGTGTGTGTGTGTGTGTGTGTGTGTGTGTGTGTGTGTGTGTGTGTGTGTGTGTGAGAAAGAGAAACGTTTCTTCTCATTTAAATGTATATGTATATGTATCCAAAAAGTTACAGCGTTTATACCCGACACTGGAGAATCTTTCCATCAGTTGTGAATAAACAGCACTGGAGTACAAATACAGTGTCGTAAAAGTATTGGGACACCTGACTTTTTCAGCCATACGTGCTTCTTCCCCACGGCTTTGCAAGTCGTAGCATGAAATCTTTCCTTCACTTGAACTAGGAGACCCAAACCCTGTTCCAGCATGATGATACCCCTCAAACCGTCCATGGGATGAACATGAGTGCTGACTGCACTCCAGGCCTCCTCACCACACCTACATCAATACCTGACTTTACTAACACCCCCTGTGGCTGAATGAATCTCACACCAATCCACAAATTCTAGTAGAACATCTTCTCAGAAGGGTGGAGGTTATTATAACAGTGAACAGAGGCCAAATGTGGAATGGGCTGTTCATATCAAACATGTTCAGGTGTCCACAAACCTTTGTGTTTAAAGAATATTTCTGAAGGGGCGCACTTATTTATGCACCGGTGAAAAATAATGTTTTTCATTCACAAGAATCAGAGTTTGTTTCAGTCTTGTTTTTGGTACAGTGTCAGACAAAAACAAGTGAGCATCTGCCAGGTGTTTCTCTCGGACCACCTGCAACCTTGAGAGGAAGAGAATGGAATGTCAGAGCACTTAAAACCCAAAAAAAAACATTTTTTACTTCGTATTTTTCTTTCTTTTTTTTACATTTAGACAAGAGAGAGAGAAAAAAAATCAATATTCCAGAGTCCATCACGAGTGCGCTTTCTCTCTCATGTTCTCTTTTGTGAAACTTCAGAGTGACCCCTGGGAGAAGTTAATACCTAACCGCCTTATCTCTCTTTTACAGCCGAGGGTTGCACCCCAAATCAATAGGCGACGCAACAAATATGCCGTCTCTCAGCATTCCCCATTCTCACACCACGCAAACATCATACATCAGACCAACGATCCCTCAGAGCCTGATCCAATCCAGCATGGAAGTGGAGACGTTCACGCAGCAGATCGACTTTGATCAGATTTAAGAGGCTGTTAATCAGCTGATGATGTGTGGAGATAAAAATAATGCTGATGCTGATTTTATTTCAAGTGAACTTTCACCACTGTGTATGTTATAAAGAAGAAATATAAATGTAATTAGTTGCAATAATAAATAAAGTATTGATTTCTTGAAAAAAAAAAACAATTGTATTTGATCATTTTATAAAGAAAATATCTATCTATCTATCTATCTATCTATCTATCTATCTATCTATCTATCTATCTATCTATCTATCTATCTATCTATCTATCTAGTATTTAAAAAAATAGTAAAGATGTAAAAAGAAAAACTAAAAAAATTAATTTATTTTTTTACATAAAAAAATACATTATATAATATTTATTTTTAAACCTTTGTTAAATAAAAAAAACCCAATAAAAAGCCATCTATCTATCTATCTATCTATCTATCTATCTATCTATCTATCTATCTATCTATCTATCTATCTATCTATCAAGTTTTTAACAAAAAAAATCGTGCAACTGTAAAAAAATAATTCATTAAAAAAAAGGATGAAAAAATGAAAAAACAAATAAATGTTATAATAAACATTAATAATCATAAATAATGAACAATGTCTATCTACAGGTTTTACAAAAAAAAAAAAATAATAATAATTAAAAAAAACTAAAATAAAAAATGTCATTACTAAAAATCTCTACACAAAATGTTTTATTTTTTTGTCCATAATAAATCCATACAAAAATGATCTCAGGTGAACATGAACTTTAAATATTAGTTTTGTAAGGAATTAAACAGCATGTGGTGGAACTACAGGAGATAAATTCATAGCAGCAGGGTTTAATAAAGAAGATGTTCAGAAAAGGAGCTTCTGTTTGCGCTCAGAAGTTTCGGTTTTCAAAAACAGAATGACTGTTTTATTCCTCTTATACCTCTATACTGTCACACGTCATTATATTCATTATTCATTTCTA
>NC_139595.1:2612882-2702882 GCF_946808225.1 Silurus aristotelis | reverse complement strand
TTATACCAAACAAACACCCTTATTGGGGAGATACTGCTAAAGAATGAGTAACTCCTGTAACACTATATACATCATATATCTATTACTATCTGAGGTTTAATGTGTGTGCTGAAAAGTAAGTGCACCCTCTCAGATCCCGGTGAACTCCATTTGCTCCACATTAAAGAATTTACAAGGAGCATGGTTATAGAATTTCATCAATATAAGATTTTTTTTAGAAAAACAAATATAGATTCGTCGTCTGGCTGCGAAAGATGCAGGATTTTTTTTTTTTTTTTTTTTTTTTTTTAACACAGCATAGATTTATGTTAATGATAGGATTAATGGACGTAAAAAAAAAAAAAGAAAAAGTGCAGAATGACTATAAAGTGATTATAGCATGATATAAATATCATTGAAAATGTGCAAAGAATTTTTCTAATAGGGGAAAATTATTAATTAAAAAATTTCACCAATAAATGCAGTTTTTTCAACAAGTTTTTTCCTTCATGTGAAAAAGTACACTAGTACAACTGATGATATGGGGTTATATTTAATAATTAGCAATAGAAACTATACAAATTAAAAGGAAATTATTTATTGAGATATTTAATTTTTTTATACAATAATTAAATAATTTGATTTCGTATTTGATTTATTTCTTACAATAATTTGCTTACAATTTTAGGGAATAATTGCTCTTGGGGGGCAAATGCTAATAAAAAAAAAAAAGTAGCACACTAATGAACTTTTAAAAGTATTTTAAAAAATTAATTTCTTTAAAAAAAAATGTAACCATGGATTTATCTGCATTGGTGGATTTAATGAACGAACGTTTATAAGTCATATTTTTGAACATAGAAACATCGAAAGTGATCTTTTTGAACCGAATAATAAAAAAGACAAATAAGATCATAAAAGTTGTTTAAATAAAATCAGAATGATATGTGTGTGTGTGTGAGAGTGTGTGTGAGTGTGTGTGAGTGTAAAGGTAAGTTGCAGGGCTGTGAAACAGGGATAAGTGGGGTGTAATTCTTGCACACCCACTCGAGTGCTATGGAAGCATTTGCACGCATACACACTTTGACCAGATGCAGAATATTATTGTGTCAGGGAGCAGGAGGAGGAAGGGAGGAGGGAGGGCGTGAATATGAACATTGTGGCTTCTTTATGGTTTAACAGTGGTGGGGTGGAAAGAGGGGGGTGGGGATGTAGTGGCAGAACTCAGGTCCGAACTCCACTGTCTCTCGAAGGCCTCGTCCCATCCCACCCCATCTCAGTGGCCTTTGCCCGAGCCTGTCATTAACACCGAGCCATAAATATCCTCAGCCAAGCAGCTTCGAGGTGACGCTGGAGGACCTTCAGTCGCACAGAGAGATGTGTCACAACAACAGGGCAGGTTCTCTGGGCGTGGCGCCAGAGAGTGACTTCGACACATCTGGTAGAAGTATAACCTAAAAAAATATCTCCTCACTGAAATGGCTCAAGAGAAAGCGGCCATGTTTGAACCCCCCCCAGCAAATCTGGTGACTTCTGCCACCTTGTGGTGCATCATGGAATCGGATAAATGCCATCATGAGCTCCTGATTATCTCCTGATCAGGAGCAGCAGGAGCTCGGAGTGTGAGATAGCTCAGTATTGGTCCTTCCTCCAAGACTCTCCATCACTCACACAGCAGGGTTCTGCGTCTGTTTACCGTCCCCTGCTGAGACACACGCCGAGCCACCACATCTAATCTCTAGACGGTCGGAGAGGCATGGACACAATGGCGTTTCATGGTCCTGTGAGCATCTCAATAACCTTGGAGAAGAACACCACAATTTCGGAACGTCAGCAAGAACCGAACCTCGCAAGAAACGTGCTGCTCATGTCAAATGATCAGACTAAAAAACATTCAGAGGAACCGTGAAAAAAAATGATTCGGAATTGTAGATTTGTGTCAGTTGTACTTTGGGGTTAGCTGCAGTGGCTGAGTTGCATTACTAGATCGCACTTATGAAGCGTTCTCCTGCTGCTGCCATTTTGTTTAGTTGTTTCCAAACGTTTTATGAATCATCCTTATTATTTGCATAACCAGTCATTTACTCAAAACATTGTGTGTACAAACTGCACAACACGATGGATTTTATGTAAAAGCCTGAACTTTTCTTAAAATCCTCAGTTCATCTCTCAAAAGTAAGTATTTTCGTCAATAAACGTCTCATCGCTATCAGAAAAACACGTCCTTTTGTCGTTGTTCACAAACACGATCGTCACAATGTTTAGTCGTGTTGTCAGTATGAAGCTGCACAGTTTCTGTGTTTCCTGATATAAACTACAGTTTGTGTTTCTGTCATTGAAAATGCACAGATTTTAATTTCTTCTGTTTGAAATCTATAAATTTCAGCAACACAAATGTACACATTACTGTTTGTACTGTATTTTGATTTCCAGACAGGATTCACACTTTTTACTGTACTGTATTAGTGTTTGTTTGTTTCTTGGTTGTTCATCCATTTTCAGAAATTGTAATTGTGAAAGTGTTTTAGAGTCTGTCACTAGTTGAAGGTTCACAAAATTCACCTCTGAGCTTGGGTACCAGTGCCAATTAGATCCCACTGCATGTGTGGAGTTTTGACATTGGACCTCCTGGAGTTTTTAAAGGCTCTGGCATGAAGAAGATGGTGCTGAATCTGTGATGATCACAAATGTTGAGCTCAGTAGCTCCTAGTTTTATACCCATAAAGACTGTATAAGACTGTAGAAAGAACATTTACTTATAATCTTATACTCCAGTACTCATGTTAGTTCTCACTCTCCAGTGTTCTGTATTGTTGAAAGATTTATGATCAAACTCTTGATGTCACCCAAATGAGGATGGGTTCCCCCTTTGAGTCTGGTTCCTCTCAAGGTTTCTTCCTCATAACATCTAAGGGAGTTTTTCCTTGCCACAGTTGCCACGGCTGCTCATCAGGGATAAACACACACCATTCACCTTGATGTTGATTTCTGTAAAGCTGCTTTGAGACAATGTCTGTTGTGAAAAGCGCTATAGAAATAAACTTGACTCGACTTGAGCTGTTTTAGAGAACTGGTTGATTATCGGTTGATCTGATGCCTTTCACTCGCCTTCATTAGTGACATTCAAGATTTATCTGCACAATTCATCAATTCCAGACGCATTTAGAAAAGAAATTCATAGAAATTTTAACTTGACAGATTTTAACAACTGGTTTAACCATTTTGCATTCACTGACGTATACAATGAACTGATGCTGAGATGTTTTTGGAAGTTAAAACTATTCAGATGAAACCAGTAGAATACATTTTGATCAACATGAACATGAACAACTAAAATGATGCATACAGCAGACACTTAATCACAATTAAATGAGGTACAAAAGCATTTGTAATTTGATCAAAGCGACAAGAAATGTGTTCATGATGCGCACAAATGACTACATGATGTGAAGGTTCAACAAATAGTTCTGAAAATTTCATGTTCTGAAAAACGCTCCAAAGCAACTGAGAAAAAAACTGTAATAAGTAAAAGCAAGTCCTGATTGATGATCAAGCAGGATTCCTCAAATTTATACCTCAGGTTATTTATTCAGTAGCAAAGTTTGGAGATGGATGATCCGCTGTGGCGCCCCCTAATGGTGGCAGAGGAAATAAGAAGAACCTGGAGCCTTACTCCAGATTCCCACTGGAGTAAAAGTCCAGTTCTAGGAACAACCTTCAGATCCAGTGAGCTCCTGATCAGAATAAAGAGCTCACTGAAGATGCAGGAATAAATGAAAAGCACAGGAAGGAAAACATGACTCTTGTTAACATTACTTCAGTGAAACATGCCAAATGAAGGGCCTTAAAATCAGTCCCTTCTGACTAACAAAAAAACAAACACCTGACGCTTGGTCTACCTTCAAGTGGAAAACCACTCCGGTCTTTCCTCAAAGAAGCCCCTTCCCCAGAGCATCCTGCAGCTCACACTACACTCTGTAGAGAATCAGCTGAGGGAGACGGATGTACAACACAACGTCTACTAATCAAAAAGATCTCAGACCGAGGCGAGTTGGCCGTCTTCTCGCTGACACATGTTGATCTATACGCACTCCGTTCACACATCCATCTTTCAAAGTGCTCCTGATTCGTTTTATTTCGCTGACGCAGCACTTCTCAGCGAAGTCACAGGGTGTTACAAATCACGATTAAGGAGTGGTGTGAGCGGTGTGTACTCTGAATTGAACAGATTCAAGGATACCGAAGGCTCTGGGAGGTATCCTCTGGGAGGTGATAAAAAGTTCTCTGTGGAGAAGTGACTTGGTGGCAACTTACTCCACAGAATCAGGCTGGGGGACGAAGAAAGAGTTCCAACAGCAGGCTGACGCTTTGGCGAAACCTCTCAAGGCCGAGCTTCCGCATCACATGCTTCCTGGTCGCTTTTGTTTTCACTGCCTAAAGATACAGAATGGAGCTGATATTCGGAATTTTGGTAGAAACACCAATTTTGAGCGGTTAAAAATGAAAGACCGCAATATTAACATCCAAAGTTCCTGCAGCAAATCAAATCCAATTGTCCTCATACGGCTACTTATGATGGAGAAGCGGTCCAATGATTTAATCGTAACTTCAAAACATGGTCAAGACATGTCCTAGTCGCCCAGTGGGGATTAGTATGATAATGTGTAAACTATACAGTATAAATGTAAGTGGTAGTGGAGGGTGGAGCCGGACACCAATAAAAAGGAGAGACAAGAGCTTAAATTGGGCTTTAAAACACCAATCACGCGCATTTTAACCCCGAGACAAACTGGTAAGAGTTCGCTATCTCACAAGGCTGGAGATACGAACATGCTGGTAGCTTCATAACTGAAAAATTTTGCTTTTTTTTTTACAATTTTGTCGTACCGTGATCGTCATTACAACATTGAAAAATCGTAAATCGGCCCATCGTAACTCGGGGATTACCTGTATATGTATTTGGCAACATGAAATATTTTGTACTATTTTGTTATTTTTCTGTCGTTCTGTGAAAAAAACCCAACAATTTTAAACCATCTATAACAAAAATGACAATCACTTGGGAACCTCAAAGAAAGAAGTGCAGAAGGAGAAACCTCAGGACGGTCAGAGCAACTCCGATTTATTTGTGTAAGGTTGAAAGAGAAAATCCTTTGAGATAAAGGAGTGGAGAGATAGAAGGAACGTTTCCTAGATTGTAGTACTACAGGACAACACATGAATCAAGCTATTTTCCTCCATGTCGCCTTTTCTCCACGATGGATAAATATTTTATCCTGCTCAGGGTCATGGTGGATCCTAAGACCTCTACGCCTGAGCCGGGAAAACATCCTGGTTGAGATACACACGTATTCCCACGTACACACGTATTCCAACGATAAAGTTTTTTGGATAGAAACCCACAAAAACCACGAACACGCCGAATTAATCGCTTAATTATACGAATTAATGAATTCACCAAACATCCCCACAAGGATTTTATTAAATCTTTAATCTGAAATGCGTTTCTTTTAAAAGCTCTTTATTTTGCAATACAGAATGAACCCCCCCCCCCCTCCCCCCCTGACAATCAACATACTGCATACATCAAACTTTTTAAAACCTGGATAAACTTTATGTACTGAAAATAAGGTACAAAATAGACCTTTGAAGTAACCATAACAATACCGTACTACCGTTAAAGTACATTAGTGCCTCTAAGCCTCGGACGGTAGGTAACGTTCCTTTTACTGAAAATGATATACAAAATATTAAAAAGGCAAAAGTATGAAGGTACTTTCTTCCCCTCTACCACCCCAAACACCCCCCCCCCCTTTCCTCCTCCTCCAATGAAAACGAACAAACAGACCAACAAACGATACAGAAAGAAAGTGTTGCACTGGTAATCTATAGTCATGTTTCATTAAATGGCTCCAATAAATTAGAAAACGGGTTTCATGTGGTTAAAACACTGTCCGGATAGAATCGAGGTTCGACTCAGGATCGTGACATGAGCTTCAGCATCCTGAACTTCAGTCAGGAAAAAAAGCCTTAAAACAAACAAACAAAAAAACCCCAGCTTAACTACTTTTCATACTTGCTAACTTTATATATATAAAAACTTTCTTTTCGGCTTCTCCCGTTAGGGGTCGCCACAGCGGATCCTCCGCACGTTTGATTTGGCACATGTTTTACGCTGGATGCCCTTCCTAACGCAACCCTCCCCAATTTATCCGGGCTTGGGACCGGCACTAAGAGTGGCTGGGGATGGTTCCCTGACCGGGAATCGAACCCGGGTCGCAGCGGTGGGAGCGCTGCATCTTAACCACTAGACCACCAGGGGACCTAACTTTATATATATAAAAACAAACAAACAAAAAAAAAACAACAGATACACTTCTCTTACTGGTTTTATATTAGATTGAATGTTAGAGTTGGTCTATGAAGGATGAGCTCTACATCAAAGCACCTTCACCCTAGAACATGTCCAATTGTGTTGTGGTTTTGCAGCAGTAACTAGCGCTGGATTCCTTTCGTCCGTTTGGATTGCTACGATCTGTGGCGTTGAAAATTCGACCTCGTGTTCTTAAGACTGTGGAATAACAATAATACTATAATGTGTGTGTGTGCATACTGCAGTAAAGCTGGTCTGTGTGTGTGTGTGCTGGGGGAGGTACATCATTACACACAGTGGTGGATGAAGGTGATGCTACTTATACTGTACACATACTCAAGAGGCTAGTTTTCCTCTTTTTTAAAACGTCGTGAATGTGGAGAAAGATATCGGAAAAAAATGGCAGCAACAAAGACGAGTGTTTAGTGTTTTCTCGGCTTCACTCGCTCACGTTGGCCTTGAACGCGTGTGCGGAAGCTGAAGGAAAGCGGCATTGGGCTGATCTCAGAGAGCGCTGTGGGAAAGGATGTGCCGATTCCACAGCGAGCACTGAAAGGACACGAATATTGGGACACCTGATTTTTTCCAGCCGCGTGTTTCATCCACAAACGGTTAGTATTGTGAAGGACGTCTTTGGATGCAGAAGCATGACTTTTTCCATTCACTTGAACTTGAAGACCCAAAACCTGTTCCAGCATGACAATCCCCCTGTGCACAAAGCCAGCTCCATGAAGATACGCTTTATTACATGGGATGAAAGTGTGTGGAAGATCTTCTACTATAGAGCTCCGAAATCCCACGAAACATCTTCCCAGAAGAATGGAAGTTCTTATAAGAGCAAATGGGAACTAAATGTGGATTGGGATGTTCAAAAAGTACATACCATCTTACAGTCAGGTGTCCACACAGTTTTGTACATATTGTGTACATTGTAAGCAAGAAAGGATACGTCTTCATTTTTCTGTGAAGCTCTGGTGAAAAAGCTTCAGAGTCATAAATGCTGCAATCAGCATTTTAATATCAAATCTCAGATGATGTAGAGGAGATTTACTAGGTATCTGATTATACTGAGAATAAGCTTATGTACATCGAGCCAAGGGTCAGGCCGATATATCGATACTGCGATTAATGATCATGCGATACTCTTTAACGAGATACCACTTACATGGTGATTTATTTATTTATTTTATATATATATAATTACAAATGAAATAGTTTCTGAACAAATGCAGTTAATTTGATGTAATTTTTTTTTGTACTTGTTCTACTGGTTGTGCAGGCAGTTTGGTAGCCGTATCATGATACACATAGTGTTTTGTAGAAATGTCAAGTACAGAGAGAGAGAGAGAGAGAGAGAAGTGTTTCAAAAACATATCAGTGGTATTGTAGCATAGCTCAGATCGGGAGCATCTCTTTTCAAAGATATAAAAGTTATTTAAAAAAAATAATGAAACCAAACTTTCTCACAATAAATCATGATCGACATTTGACGCCAAATTAGTTTTAGTTTAAAACTAGCTTAGTTTAAAATTAGTTTTTGAGGCCCAGATTGGACTTTTGAGGACTTCAGTTCTCACGTTTATATTGGAGGTCTTGATTTTTGCAGTATTTTCATTTAATTCGTTTATTCTTATAAAACCTTCCGCTGATGGACGTGACATCAGGACGTCGTCTTGTTTTTTTTTTTGTTATATTATTCAAAAATCATGAACCAACCCACGCCACATTAACTGTAATTCTTGTTCTGCTGTTCTTCGTGAGACGTTGGTGCTGTCCTGTTCTCGCGATCTCTGGTAGTTAATAAGAACAACCCGGGTTTCCCCGAGACGCGTGAAGGGACACAGAGGAAACCTTTTCAGACGATTAACTCGCACTGCCCATATAATTAATGAGGAAGTGAGTAGCCCCGCCCACCCGGTCAGAACAGGTATTTTGGTTATTTTGGTATTTTGTGGTGTTGTCCGAATCGGCACATCCTTTTTCAAGCTTTTTAGATACTAAAAAAAGTAGTAGAAGTTAGAAAGCACACGAAGCGGAAAGCGTAAGCTTCGGCTCAGCAGTCCGAGGCCAAACGTGCTGCATAGGTAAAGACTTGTAGTGTTCCGAGCTCAGAAATCTGGTAGAGTATTAACCCACTATTAGAAGCACATACACTCTAAGAAGCAACTTTACATTTTTGGAACAGTAAAAAAAAAAAAAAAAGAAAGAAAAAAAAAAAGAAAATGGAAGAAAGCAGAGCAAAAGACATAACTGTGACCTCATCCACCATGCACTCAGTGTATGTTTGTAGTGGACCAAAGACAATAAACCATGATGCAGTCCAGAAGGTTGCTTTAAGACGATAAACAAAAAGATAAAGATTAACACTGATGGAGCCGCTGCTGCCGTGAAAAGCGTGGACGAGTCGAAGGCTTGGAACTCTAGTACAGGAGGATCCGTCTCTCGATGGCCTTCCGGCAGATGGGGCACTCGCTCATGCGGTCGCCGCACAGCTGGCACGTGCCATGGCCGCACATGAAGATCATGTTCTTTAGACGATCCAGACACACTGGGCACATTGTCTAGAGCAAAAAGATAACAAAACAAAAGAAACAATGGTTTAGGGTTTGTTTCCACAAAACCGCCAAACAATTAGCAATAATGGCTAATAATGGAAGTAGAGCAAGGGTTAAGGGCCTCGCTTAAGGGCCCAACAATGGCAGCTTGGCAATACTCGAGTTTGAAACTCCAACCATCTGATCAGTAAGCCACAGCCTTAACCTACTATACAGTAAAGATAATAAATATAATACGTTACTGTACTGAAGTAGCTTCTCTACTTAACTGAAGTGTTTCCATTTGGGGAGATTTTTACTGTAACTTCACTCCATATCAAAGTCAAATATCGTCCTTTATACTCTACATTTTGCGGAATCAGTCGTTTCTTTTTATTTACGAGGATAAAAACATAACCGGGCAAACACGCAGCGAGTCGCCAATCAGGGTCGAGCGCACGCTCTGTTTTAAACTCGTTTTGATTGGCGCTTGGTGGCATCTACTGATCACCAACATACAGTTCAGCATCAGTTCAACAGAACATTTTAAGAGGGATAAATGATGAAGAAACTCCAGACTTGAACAGCACCCGTGGCCTTAGTTGTTTTTTTTTTTTAAGAAGTTGAAAAGACGGTTTTGGGCTCATGGTAATAATAATAGAAATCAGTGTTTGAGTCATTAATATCATTCTATTAATAGATCAGTGTGCTGAGAGTCACATTCGAGTCTTTACACATCAACTGAGTTGATTAAGTAAAGAGTCTTGTGACTAAAAATGATAATAGGAACATTATACTGGAGTCATATTTTACCGAGTGCGTCTCTACTGTACCTCAACTACCTGGTTTGTGTAGTTTGTTCGCCGCTGTTGGCCACAGGTTCCAAGCAAAGCTCAACAATGAGCATCCTAGACATCTCCTACACACTGAAGTCATTTCTGCGCCTCATGTCCAAGCAGAACTTAACAAAACCACATTATAGACAAGTATTTCAAATTCTGCTCGTCAATCATCTCCTAAGACTTACACAGCTCACCGATTCCAATCGAACCATATTTCATACAGCTTTCCCGCACCTGCATCGAACCCTACCTGCTCTTTGATGTCTTGGAGCTGCTGCTGGAGCTTCTGCACGTCTGCGTTGACGTTAGTGTTGTCCTTGTCCCTCTGCAAGGCCGGGATGTTTCCGCTGGCTGCAATGCAAAGACAGGCGCGTGTTCAGAACCCGCTGTCGTATCACCACCACCCGCTGGTAACAGACGCCCCGTCTGCTGATAGGCGGGGGACTGCTGAACCAGTGGGCTTGATGAACCTTGACCAAAGTGAGATTTTCTTTGATTCGCTTCGGTTTCTAAACTCAAATTATGAGGTCATGGCGAAGGCTTCGGTTAGACTTTTTCATTTTTAAAAACACAGTCTAGAAAAGATTTTAGTTCAGTTGCCAGGAGCTGGAGCCCCACGATGGCTCCGGAGACTCCCGCATGAGAGAGCAGGTTTGGAAAACAGAGAATTGAAGGAAGGGGGGGAGGAATGGAATACTTACACCAACTTAGTGCCAGATTGTTGGGCTGAAGAAGATCCTGCGACCCCCCTGCCACTGAGTTAGAGCCCCCTGCTGAGAAGCAACCAATCACAGGGTTACGTAATGATGCATGGAGCTCCGCAAATGCGCTCAGGGCTGAACCTAGCCTGCCCTACGGCACAGCGTCATGAGCTGTTCAAGAGGACGAGTGAAAGGAAAGAGCAGTCTGTTACGATTGAGATTAAGAAAAGGCCTGGATATTTCACCACTAGGGGATGGGGGGGGGGGGGGGGTCGCCTGTGTTTTGTTTAATGGTCATCGTGATGAAGCGGGAACAAATCTAGCACTCCAGGCTCAAATCTGTGACCTTGAGTAACCGCCCCCCCCCGTTCCCACCCGGTGCTATTTTTTTCCAGGCGGTCGTGTTGTTCGTCATGTCCACTTTCGGCCTGACGGGTCCCTTTGGACGTGGATGCTGAATTTCTGTGTGTGTGTGTGTGTGTGTGTGTGTGTGTGTGGTGCTTGGAGATTGTGAGGTCAGACAACATTTTGTGGGACGCTAAAGTAAAAGTGGGCTCTTGACAAACAGAATGCAGATAATGAGGGTTGTGGGGTCTGAGTGAGGGGGAGGGGGGGTGAGAAGAGTTACGAGCTGCATTCTTTCTGTTGACTGAACTGTGTGTGTGTGTGTGTGTGTGTGTGTGTGTGTGTGTGTGTGTGTGAGAGAGAGAGACTATTCGACGTCAGCTTGGAAGGATCTGTCGGACCTCAACGCGTCGCTACAAAGAAAACAGATCCCTCGGCAAAAAAAACAAATACCATATAAGTGAACTTACACGAGTGTCCCTTTGAACTCAAAATAAGCCAACAGGGTTTAAAAAAAAAAACCAACAGACAGAGGCCTATGAGCACTGGGATCGTGATGAATGAAGGTGAAGAATACTGTATGACCAAAAACACAATAAACTCATGGAAAAAAACAAAAACAAACACAGGACTGAAAATCTTCAGGGGAGGAAAAAAATAATAGTTTGCAAAATCAGCGAAGACACAGGAACTACTTTGTGACCAAGTTAAAGGAAAAGTCCACCTTTTCAAACACACTGAAATCCGTGTGATGCGTTTTTTAATGATTCTGGGTCTAATCGCGAAATCGGCGACGCAAACGGAATGCAACAAAACTACGCAGTTACTCGAGCAGACGACATGCGCCATTACTTTGACAACGAAATTAGTTTGAAAGCTACGATTTAGGGGTGTAACGGTGCAGGTATTCGTACCGAACCACAGTACAGGGCTTTCGGTTCAGCACACGTGTACCGAACGCAATCCTGTTTACGTGTGGAACATAAGGAAGGTATTAAGTGGCGTAAAAATAAAAAGATTTTGTTTTGCGCAAGTGAATTTTTTTTTTATTTATTGTAAACTGCTGATGCTCACAAATGTTATTTATAGTAAACTTGATAAATTAACGTGATAAAAAGTGAGAAGCAATTTTATGTTTTCCATTTCTTCCCCCTAAACGTACCAAAATTAAAGCGAACAGTGACTTTAAAAACCGAGGTAACCGTGAATTTTGTGTACTCTTGCACCCCTAGTGGACAAAGCTGACCGATGCATCCGTCTCTTTTACACTGAACACCGACAAGCGGCTCGGGTGGATTTTTCCTTTAAGACATTATAAAGTGGAACATCACAGAAGCCTATAAGACCAAATACCAAACATATTAGAAAAAACATGAACAAGAGCAATAAAGAAAAACAGAAGCAACAAGCCAAGTCAAAACACTGAGTATGAATACAATATGGAAAAAAGAAAAAAAGGGAGCTGGTGGAAGTTCACTCACTAAGGTCCTCATCATCAGTGGCATCCTCCATACCTTTCCCTCCGCAGCACAGGACGAAGGGAGTGCGCCGCTCCACCACTGCCCGACACTGTACACACTTCTTCATCAGGCTGGCACAGTCTACACACACACACACACACACACACACACACACACACACACACACACACACACACACACACACACACACAAATAAAGAGGTTAAAACCCCATTTACGTTATCAAACAATCTTTCCAGAAAGATTTTAAAATGGAAACAGTACTCAACATTATTAAAAAAACTACTGAATCATGAAAAATGTGCTAAATTAAAAATAAATATGGATTTTGTTATTCAATATATATAATTATATAATTAATAAATATAAAATAGCGCTCCCCGTGCAGCACGCAGTCTCTTTATATAAAAAAACAAAAAGCATGTGGCATCAGTGGTTCGCCTATAGAGGCCGCTCTCGTAATGACAGTGGATTTTCTCAGCTGCTTCAGCAACTGACGCAACCCGGAAAAACTATCGGGATTGATTTTTTGCAGATAGACAATAGTTCTAGCAATCAACTGTCGGTGCAGATTAATTGGCAAAACCGATGAATCAGTCGACCTTTAATCCTATACAATTGTGAGCAGTTTGGGGAAGAAGTATACGGCTGAAAAAGTTAAGTGTCCCAATAATTTTGTCCATATAGTGTAGTGTGCACTGACTGAGTTCCCCCACTGATAGATGTGTGTTTATACCCCTATATAGTGAGGGATGTCATGCACGAAATAAAAAGGGTCTGTGGATGATGGGATTGCTTCCGGATCGATCTGGATTACTGCGGATGTATCCACAGACTGATGAAGTAAGAAGAGACACAGAGCTACACGTCTGTAGTATCGTTTTACGTGACGCTTTCACACCTACACGGACGTCTGAAAAAGGAAAATTGGAGCATCGGACTTACTCTCACAAGCGCACATGTGACCACAGGGCTGGAAGAGCACGGCTGCTTTCTTGTCTGAGCAAACAACACACTCTTCTATCTGTGGATCAGAGCAGAAAAGAGGTTCAGGGTATTTGAACTATGAGACCCAAAACCTGTTCCAGCATGACAATGTTCCTGTGCACAAAAACAGCTCCAATAAGATATGCTTTACATTATAGAGCACAAACCCTAGTGAACACCTCAGGGATCAATCAGAAGACTGCACCCCAGGCCTCCTCACCTCACCCACTTCACTAACACTCTTGTCGCTAAATGAACACAAAACTCCACAAGAATCTGGTGGAACATTTTCCCAGAACTGTGGAGATCACTAGAAGATAAATGGGGAGTAAACGTGGAATGGGACGTGCGCACGCTCGGGTGTCCACAAACTTTTGCTCACACACTGTATTAAATTTGGAAATAACTGGTGAAATTATTGCTTTTAACCCAATTTAAACCGACCAGTGAATTCTGGATTCTGATTGGTCAGAAAGTGGTAATTATACGGTAGTTTATAAAAAAATGTTTTAATGCAGGTTGTTATTATTATTATTAGCATTTGTGATTAACATATAAAAAAAAAAAATGCCTGCTTGGTTACACTATATTGAAAAAAATTTTTCAATTTATTTTTTAAATTTATTCTTTGTATATTTAATTAAAGTAAGTTGTATAAAACAAATGAAGGCGATGCACTTTTTAAAAATTATATTAATTAAAATTTGCACAAATCAGATTGAATGAAATAACTGAGTTATAATAAATAAAAAAGAAAGAAAGAAAAAAAAAAAGAAAAGCAAAGTGCGAACTTAATATAAGGATTTCTTTTGCTGTTTTTTCCCCCACAAAGAAGCTACAACTTTAAAAGATACAACCACAATATTTTAAGTGATAACAGGATCTAGAGTCATAGCTGTAACTAGAAACGAATAAAAAGTACATTCAACTTTTTTTTTAGCTTTTTTTTGTGTGAAATTTTTTGAAATTTTGCTTCGGTACATCTGGCACATTAGAAGACAGACAGAATAAATTTCCCATCAATGCTGCACTGAGTCGGTACCTTGGTCCTGGACTGGACCTGCTCTTTACAGATCAGACACTTCTTGACGCGAGGAGAACACAGCGAGCAGGTGGCGATGTGGCCGCAAGGCCCGAACAGGGTGTCGCGCTTCATATCCGAGCACACCATGCACTCCTCCAGGGTCTCGTTGTTGCTGTTCAGAGACGGGCTGCGGGAGCCCACCTGTCCGCTGAGAGACGGCAGGAGAGGAGGAAAGACGTTGGGAGAGAAGTGATGAAGGGAAGAAAGTAGGAAAAATAAATAAACAAACACACCAGCAGGGCAGAAAAAGGGAAACGTTAAACAAAAGATGAATGGGGTGAAAGGAAAACATGACGGGCCGTGAAGATGGATGAGAGCAAGAAGGCGCCGAGATCGGACGGGGCAGGAAGAGAAGAAAGACGGAGAAAAAAAAAAAAGTAGATCAGACAAGTGAAACTGTAAATTGTGTGATTTAAAATGTTTATTCTCCCATAAATGTTTTGTTTACAGGTTTATAGTAAATCAAAGCGGGTACCTGGTTTTCTCCTTGTGGCACTTGGCCAGGGCTTTGCACAGGCTCGGGTCGGGGCACAGGTCCAGCGGAGACTGGCCCTTCTTGTTGCGGATGGTGAGGTCGGCACCGTTGGCTGCCAGGAAGCAGGCGATGGAGGCGGCGCTCTTCTTCTCCGCTCCTTGAGTCCCCAGTCCCATAATCAGCTACAGAGAACCGGGACACAGTGAAACACGGGATTAACCCAAAACTCACATCTACATAGAGAACAGCAGTCACGTGTGAAGTGTAAATCCAGATTATGATCAGTTATCGATCTAGAAACGAAAAAAATCTCCAGAAATCCAGAGTCTGTGGAATATACTGATGCCACATACGTCCTGGGAAAATGCCAGAAATGTGCGGGTTTTATATAAATATATACATGTGGCAGCTTGGTGGTGCTGAACTTGAGACCTTCTGATCCAGAGTCTAATGACTTAAACACTAAGATACATGATGATCATATAGAACCATTTGTTCAGTCAGGAACCTTTTAGTTGAAGCTGAAACCATTTAAGTTCAGCCAGGTACTACAAGCTGAAGAATTAAAAACTGAGCTAAGGAACCTTTTAGCTCAGTCATGAACCGTTTGTTTAGTCAGGAACCATTGCAAATCAGTGGAAAACCATTCAGTTCAAGCAGGAACCATTTAGTTGGGATCCACTGAAGTTCAGCCAGGTTCCATTTATTGAAGAACCTTTTTAGCTCAGTCAGGATCCTTTTGTTTAGTGAGGAACCACTGCAATTCAGTTGAGAACTATTTGGTTTGGTCAGGAACCATTTAGTTCATTCAGGAACTTTCCTAATTGGTCCAAAATGTGCTCAGAAAACTGAAGGAAATTCAGGAGGCAACATTAACCCCGATTCCTGCAGGTTCCTGTAAAGGTTCCTGCACTGGGAAACAAAAGCATAAACAAGGTTTTATTACAAAGTAAAAATATATTTTTACAGGCTGCATATAAAAGCAACAGCAGACGAGTTACACAAAATCGCCTGCTTCTGAGCTGCTGTTCCTGAAATGACCACAGAGTAACCAGAGCAGACGCTCCACCTGGTCTGGAGGAGTTTAATGTGTTTATCTGAGATGTTCTGCTCCACGCTGCCGGAGTGAAGACTGCTGTATCAGAATCTGCCCTGCTGGAGGGTCTGAGGGCAGAGGGAAATCAGGAAGCGCTGCTGGTATCTGTGCAGGTCAGAGGTCAGGTGCTGCGTGATGGAAAGAGAGACAGTAGGTCTTGGGGATCTGGACAGCGAGAGGTGTTAATGAGGATGAGAGATGGTGGTTGGACAGCAGGTCAAATAGATATGTGAAGGAAAAAAAGACCTTTAACGAGATGATGCACTCGGTCTTACAGCCTAAAGTCCACTTTCAGTCCAGCATTAAAAAGATGGTAAAAATATCGGTCATAAATTTTAAGGATAATAAGCAATTTTAAAGCGCATATTCAGATTCCGAGGATGAACTATTTGTTCCTTGCATCAGGATTTCCTTCATTTACCTCAATGAGCCACAGCTTTCCTTTCCCTCTTGCCATTTTTTCACTGTCCACAAGAGGGCGCTTCTTTAAAAATCTTTCATCTAACTCAACTTCAGTTAAGAATTTCAGCGATTCCTCTCATCAGAACAAGTCAACTTTTTCTAATCCCAAAACAACACCCCGACATATCGACTGTGTTTTTTCTTTGGAGTAGACAACGTGAAGAGCACACAGTGATGGTCAAAACTAATCACAGGAAAAGAGACGCTGGAACATAGTGCAAGCGACGTTACGACTTCAATCCAGAGACGTTATGTGCAATTGTGAAAAAACAAAAAGTCTGGTTGTTCCAATACTTTTGTCCACACACTATTAACTGATCGGCTACAAACCACAAATAGTTTAAGAACTAAACTAAACGCGTCTCACATAAAACAGCTTTTTTAATAACTCGAACTCAACAGTTCCATTAAATCCGTGTTTGATGGGAATAAAGTCGGATTTGTGGAGGATGTAATAAGCCGTGTTGCGTAACGACGAGTGAGGATTCGGAGAAATTCGTATCCGAAGGCGCAGTTGCATAAATGTTGAAAATTGTTGCATCATTTATAATAAAATTACAGCAAGAAATAAATAATGCAGTAAACCCTGTTTATAGAGCTTTATAATGACGAGAGAAATGAGGGAGAGAGTCGCTGAGAGGTGTGGGTTTGTTACATCGTCCGCTCGCTGGTGTGATTTATTTCCTCACGCTCACATTCATCATCCTACTGTCCAAACATCTCCAAGCTCTTTTAGCAAATGTGCAGAAACTCTACGTCGGGGGCAGGGGGTCTCAGCTGCTGTTTGGGTTAAAAAGTGCCTCTAGGAACCATTTAGTTTAGTCAGGAACCGTGTGGTTCAGTCAGGAACTGTTTGGTTTAGTCAGGAACCCAAACCATTTGGTCCAGTCAGGAAAAAGAACCATTTAGTTCATTCAGGATTTTAATGGTTCAGCTAAAAATAGTTTATTGAAGTCAGGAACCATTTAGTTCAGTCAGGAACCAGAACCCGTTCTTAGCCAAGAATAGTTGACTGCAGTCAGGAACCATTTAGTTCAGTCAGGAACCAGAAAAATTTTGTTCAGTCAAGAATAGTTTATTTTAGTCAGAAAAGAGTAAAAAAAAAATTTCAACTAGGAATCGAAAAGCCTTGATTTGGTCATAAACCGGAACCATCTGGTTTAGTCAAGAGATGTTCAGTTCAGTCAGAAACTGGAACCGTTTGGTTCGGTCAGAAACTGGAACCGTTTGGTTCGGTCAGAAACTGGAACCGTTTGGTTCGGTCAGAAACTGGAACCGTTTGGTGCAGCCAAGAGCTTTTAGTTTGCTCAGAATTAATTTATTTAGGAGACAGAAGCCATTTGGTTCAGTCAGGAACCCTATAATAGTAAATGTCTGGAATGTTTTTGCGGGACTTTCTGCGTAGGTGGTCAATCTGGGCGTCATAATTAGCGATTCATAAGAAGGTAAGTGGGATTCGCACGCCCCCCCCCCAAACGGATCTTAATGGGCTGCGAACGAGCAACTCATTTAGCAGCCGTTCTGCTATTTTAACTTCGCTACAGCTGCCATTCAATCAGGGGTCAACCACTTAGGTCAACGGATAGGCAGGACCGTCAGTGAGAGTTTAAAAAAAAAAAAAAAAGAAATAAGGGAAGGGAAAGAGAACGCCGTCGTTCCAATGACTCTGGATCGTTTCCCCTGATTGTGTCGCGGCTCACCGCTTCTTACATCTGCTCTGATGGAGCCGCTGGGCCGAGAAATTCAATTTTCCCCATTGCGCTGCTGGATTGTACAAGCGAACGTGCTGTAGATTTCAATTAGGCCTAAAAAACGTCCTCCTCCTGATCTCTGCAGCGCCCTCTACCGCTTTCCGGCAGTATGACGAGGCTCCGTGTGTGAGCGCAGAAGGACGAAGAGAAGCTCAGATGATTACTTATTATTACCATTTATGGAAGGAGTCTCGAGTGTCAGCGGAACCAACATTTACAATGCAAAGTGGTGGTAAAGCGTATCCAGATTAGCAGCCTTAATCTGCTTTATGTTTTATTTTTTGACGAAACGTTTCTTATTCAGGAGAAAATTTAAACAGCGAACGTAACAAACGTAACACTATTCAGACAAAAGCTTGTGGACGCCTGATCATGAGATTCGAACGTGCTTTTTAACATTCCACATTTAGTCTTCATTGAGTGTTAAAGGCGAGGTATTGATGTAGGTGAGGAGGCCTGGACAGAGCTCTATAGCAGGAGATCTTCCACACACTTTCAACCCATGTGAAGCAGAACTTAATGGAGCCGGCGGCTTTGTACACAGGAACATCATCATGCTGGAACAGGTTTGGATCTCCTAGTTTAAGTAAAGGGAACATTTCATACTCCGGCATTAAAATATCCACATAGTGGTGGAAAAGTCAGGTGTCCAAAAACTTGTCCATACAGTGTAGATTTACCTCAATAATAATAAAAAAGCTTTTTGAGCTTCTTCTTCATGTGCGCGTTTATTAAACCCGATAAAGATGCTTAGGTGTGTACCGTGTTCTTGGAAGGCTCCCAGGGCTCCACCTTGCTGACGTCCTGCATGTCCTGGAGCTGCCGGAGCTGGGACAGGGTGTGATGGCGTAGGGCCTCGTGCAGCGGCGTGTCCCCGTCCTTGTCCTGAACGTCCAGCTTGGCCTCGGCTCTCACCAGCAGCTGCAGAGTTACAGAAGACAAAATACTCATGGAAAAAAATAGTGCATCACTGACGTAGATCTGAATAGGAAATAATTCTCAATTCAGATCAATCTAAAATCCATAAAATAAATAAATAAATAAAACGCCATCTCACCAACACTCCATTGGTAAATGTACCAATAAATGGCCAAAAAACTTTTGATTTTGAAGGGATACAAATTCATAATCGAGGAGTTGCTGTGGTATGATGTAACATAAGCATCATGACGCTCTGTTACTAAAAATTATTAATTTAAATGAAACAAAAAAACAAAAAAAAAAATAAAAACGCACGTGTGTGTTTGGTGTATTTAGTTTGCATTATCGTTAACTAAATACACCAAACACACACGTGTATCCAGGCGCAATCCTGCTTCACGGCCACAAGATGGCACTCAAACGACCTTCGAATTCCCCATTCAGACCAGTCCACTCTGAGTAGCACTCTGGAGTCCTTGAGGCTGAATTAATTGAATCAGAGAGGCTGATTATGCTGCAGGAGGCCGTGCGTGGTGGAGCTCAGAATGAGGAGAAGGAGGAAGAGGAGGGTGGGAATAAGGTGTTGAAGTACAAACGGAAGTGAAACGATCACTCACCCGGACGATCTGCGTGTGTTGGCGCTCCACGGCCAGGTGCAACGCCGTCTGCTGGTTTACGTTCTGTACGTCCAGACTGGCGCTTCCCTGCGAGAGAGACAGAGCGTGTAAATCGCATTTGGCTGAGAGCGTTCTGTCTGGCGCTCCGACATTAAATCGATCGCCATTAGGGAGATCTGCGATGAACCTGCTGATGAAACATGCAGCGCGTTCTGGAATGCTTTAATACGCAGGACTCCACCTTGTACCTTTCGTTTCTAAACTGCTTGATGGCGCATCTGCGCGTCCGCACTCCCGCTGTGCGACGTTCAGAAACGTGAGCTACGTAATTGGTATTCAGATATTCCCTGAATAAACCCACTCGGCAACACACACACACACACACACACACACACACACACACACACACACACACACACACACACACACACACACACACACACACACACACACACACACACACACACACACACACACACACACACACACACACACACACACACACACACACACGCACTGCACTGCTGCAATGCAGCTCCATACTGCGGCTCGGCCGTGCAGGAGGCTCAAGTCGCACTGGTGTCAAACCTCTCGCTTTCTTTTCCTCTTCAGCTAATGGAAAAAGGAGGAAGTGCAAGCAATGCAGCTGGAGTGCGCGCGTGTGTGTGTGTGTGTGCGCGTGTGTGTGTGTGTGTGCAGGCGCTATAGTGGGTCACAGGGAAAACTAGATTAACACTCGTGTGGCATTAGCTCGGGTTACGAGATCCGCGGGTCATGATGAGAAGCAGAACCGAGTGGTGCGATGAGGAACCTGAGAACGCACACCGCGACGAAGTGTGCCGTCTTTCCGGACCGGTATTTGTTTTTCTTGGGTCGATATTTAAAAATCTGATTTTTTTTTTCCTCATAAACTGTAAATCAGTTCATTTCTAAGTCATGATGAAGAACATTACTTTAATTAAACATTCATTGAAGAACACAAGTCTCTCCAATCAGTGCACCTGCAGGTTTTGGTACCAGAGGTACTACCCTCAGTGCTCCAGACAAAAAAAAATAATAATAATTTAACTGATTTGTGGTGAGAGTAGGGAGCAGGTTGAGAAGAGCCTGGAGAGGTGGAGCTACACGCTGGAGAGAAGGTGAAGGAGAGTCAGTAGGAGTAAGACAGAGTACATGTGTGTGAATGAGAGGGAGGGCAGTGGAGGGGTGCGGTTGCAGGGAGAAGAGGTGGAGAAGGTGAAGGAGTTCAGGTACCTGGGGTCAACAGTGTAAAGTAATGGAGAGTGTGTTAGAGAAGTGAAGAAAAGAGTGCAGGCAGGGTGGAGTGGGTGGAGAAGAGTGATAGCAGGAGTGATTTGTGATAGAAGAGTATCTGTGAGAGTGAAAGGGAAAGTTTATAGGACTGTGGTGAGACCTGAGATGTTGTATGGTTTAGAGACAGTGGCATTGAGTAAAAGACAGGAGGTGGAGCTGGAGGTAGCAGAAGATGTTGAGATGTTCGTTGGGAGTGACGACGATGGACAAGATTAGAAACGAGTTTATTAGAGGGACAGCGCTTGTAGGACGTTATGTAATGTAGGAAATATTACTCGTGAACATTCTGGTCGCAGTCTGGACTCCTGTACCTGCAGCATAAACTGCAGCACAATCGGCTGATGATGATTAATTTAAAAAGTGCCAAAAAAAAATCATCATTCATTCGACCTCTATTATAGAACCCCCTCATCACGATATATTGTTTGTTTGGGCCTTGCAAAAGCCCAGGATGCCAAAACTTGTGCTTCACGGTCAAGGAACTACTTTTTGAAGTTAAATTCCACACGTAACAAGAAGTCGGTGTCTGACACGTGCTCTGTGACGCTCTGGTAGAGCAGCGTGAGAAATACGAGGCTCGTGAGGGCTCTTCTCGGAGCCGTCCTGCTATAATTACCGTAAAGTGGATCAATTATCAGCCTCGATTAATGTCGAGCGTTTGTGCGCAGGTGCTTCCAGTATGGATCCGATAATCTTACAGGATTACAGACTCTCCAGGAGGGAGATGAACTGCTACAATAGAGCATGACAGTGTGTGTGTGTGTGTGTGTACCTGATGGACTAGAAGCTCTGCCACCTCTACGTGGTTGTTAAGCGCCGCTAGGTGAAGGGCAGTGTAGCCATCGTCCTTCTTCTCATCCACTATCCAGGGCCGGGGCAGCTTAGATAACAGCACACGCATGGCACTGAGAGAGAGAGAGAAAGAGAGAGAGAGAGAGAGAGAGAGAGAGAGAGAGAGAGAGAGAGAGAGAGAGAGGTTATTATTTGAGTCGTGTTATAGAAGAGGAAGTAAACGCTGGATCAGAGAGAGAAATAAAATGAGATGGTAAAGCAGAATAAACCTCGCGGCACAATCTGAGCTCCTGAACACACACACACACACACACACGTTACGGAGACATCACTGATTTAACGGCTTATTCGAGCAGCTGATAACGGAGGAGGGCTTGTGGTGTGTAGGTCATGTAGAGGGCACGGAGTTCTGGGACGCACTGCAGAGCTCCACGTGAGCCTGAGATCAGTTTTCCTTCACTACCTACTCCATCCAGCCTGCAGGAGCAACACCCTGCACCTGACCCCAGATCAGTACCAGGCTGGTGGTGAGGTGTAAGGAAGCTCAATGGGAACCTGTGCAGAACCTGCAACAGGCTTCAAACATCAAAACGAAAGCTGAAGAGGGGGCAAGAGGCAAACCGGGGCAGAACCCAGAAGGGGAAAAAGGTGGCGCGCGACACCGAATAGAGAATGAGGATATTTACGAGAACATGAAAAAGGAGAACTGAGGAAGACTAGAGGAGATATTGAGAGACTGAAAAGGTTATGTTCATAGTGGAAAGAAAGTTTTAGAGGGGAAATAAAAAAAAAAAAGACAAAAAAAGATGAGAAAGAATAAAAGCAAATCAGACAAAAAGTACAAGAAACAAAGAACAAATGAAAGAGAAACTTTGCTACAGAGAGAGAGAGAGAGAAGTAGAAGAAACAGAGAAAGGGGTGAAAAATGAAAGAAATCTGAAAGAAAGGATAAAGAGAAAGATAATTAAAGAACAAAAGCAATAAAAAAGAACAAAGGAACGAAACAAACAAATGAAAAAGTCAGAGAGAGGAATAGCAGATAAACAAGGAAAGAAGAGAAGAAAAGAAAAAGGTGACAGAAGACAAAAAGAAAATGAAAAGTGTGACAAAGAGAAAAAGATAACGAGAAAAAATGAAAATTAAGAGAGATGAGAGAGAAAAGTTAGAGGAAATACACAGAACAAATAAAGGAGAACTTTTGAGAGAGTGGGAGAAGATAAAGAATAGAGAGACAAAAAAAGTTAGAGAGAAAGAGAGAGGAGAAAAAAATAGGAAGAAGAAAAGAAAGAAGTGACAAAAAAGAAAAATGAAAATGATTAGAGACAGAAGGAGCAAAAGGTAATGAGAAGAAGATAAAAGAGGGACAAAAATAGAGTGAAAGTGAGTGAGAGGAGAATAAGCAAAAAAAAAAAGAAGAAAAAAATTGACAGAAGACAAAGGGAAAAAAATGATGAAAAGAACAGAAAGAGAGAAAGATAATGAGAAAGAATGAGATAAAGGAAAAATGTAATAGAAGGAAAACAAAGAACAAATGGAAGGTGTAAGTTTGAGAGAGAGGGAGAGAGGGAGAGCGAGAGAGAGAAAATGGATAGCATTAAAGGGGTGCTGTGTGGAGAGGAGACTGTATCCTGCATGGAGAGTCTGCAGGCTGCACAGGGTTCACTACAAGACGGTTTTCACCGGATCTCAAAGATCAACGTGTAACCCAGAGCAAGACTTCCAGGAAAGCAAGGAGGAGAAAATAGAGTGATGGAGTAGTGGAGTGGAGGAGGAGATGAAGTGATGGAGTAGAGGAAAATATGAAGTAGAGAAGGATATGGAGGGATGAAGTAGAGGAGGATATGGAGTGATGGAGTAGAGAGAAGGAGATGGAGTGATGGAGTAGAGGAGGAGATGGAGTGATGGAGTAGAAAAGGAGATGGAGTGATGGAGTAGAAGAGGAGATGGAGTGATGGAGTAGAAGAGGAGATGGAGTGATGGAGTAGAAGAGGAGATGGAGTGATGGAGTAAAAGAGGAGATGGAGTAGAGGAGGAGATGGAGTGATGGAGTAGAGGAGGAGATGGAGTGATGGAGTAGAGGAGGAGATGGAGTGATGGAGTAGAGGAGGAGATGGAGTGATGGAGTAGAAGAGGAGATGGAGTGATGGAGTAGAAGAGGAGATGGAGTGATGGAGTAGAGGAGGAGATGGAGTGATGGAGTAGAAAAGGAGATGGAGTGATGGAGTAGAGGAGGAGATGGAGTGATGGAGTAGAAGAGGAGATGGAGTAGAGGAGGAGATGGAGTGATGGAGTAGAAGAGGAGATGGAGTGATGGAGTAGAGGAGGAGATGGAGTGATGGAGTAGAAGAGGAGATGGAGTGATGGAGTAGAGGAGGAGATGGAGTGATGGAGTAGAAAAGGAGATGGAGTGATGGAGTAGAGGAGGAGATGGAGTGATGGAGTAGAGGAGGAGATGGAGTAGAGGAGGAGATGGAGTGATGGAGTAGAGGAGGAGATGGAGTGATGGAGTAGAAGAGGAGATGGAGTGATGGAGTAGAGGAGGAGATGGAGTGATGGAGTAGAAAAGGAGATGGAGTGATGGAGTAGAGGAGGAGATGGAGTGATGGAGTAGAAGAGGAGATGGAGTGATGGAGTAGAGGAGGAGATGGAGTGATGGAGTAAATGTATAAAAAAATGTATAATAAAATCTGCCTGTATGGAGACAATTGCTGGACTCCGGCAGCCTCTGGGGCTACATGATAGATTCATCTAAAACTGGTCTCTTTCTTTCTTTTTGGGAGAGAGAGAGAGAGAGAGAGAGGGAGAGAGAGAGAGAGAGAGAGAGCGAGAGAGGGGGGGGTGTACAAGAGAGTAAGAAAGAAAGAGAGAAAAAGAAAGAGTGGAAGAGAGAGAGAGTGGGAGAAAAAGAGAGGAAGAGAGAAAAAGAGAGAGGGAGAAAGAAAGATAGAGAGTGGAAGAGAGAGAGAAAGTGGAAGATAGTAGGAGAGAGAGGAAGTGGGAGAGTGTGAAAATGGGAGTGGGAGGGAGGGAGAGAGAGAGAGAGAGAGAGAGAGAGAGAGAGAGAGAGAGAGAGAAGAGAGAGAGAGAGAGAGTCAGCAGTAGTATACACACTGGGGCTCTGCAGAGAGAAGCAGCTGCACTGCAGTGTACATGCTGCACACTAAATCCATACTAAC
Organism: Silurus aristotelis; assembly: GCF_946808225.1. Classification (NCBI taxonomy): domain Eukaryota; kingdom Metazoa; phylum Chordata; class Actinopteri; order Siluriformes; family Siluridae; genus Silurus; species Silurus aristotelis. The sequence goes on along the minus strand of NC_139595.1, from coordinate 2,677,953 downwards.
ACCAACCTCACATAGAGAATCTTTTTTTTTTAATCTGGGTCTGGTTTAACATTCATATCTTGCAGCCTTGAGGGCAGTTCTGCATTGTTCTGCATTGATTCAACAATCAATAGCAAAATTAGAATCCTATCAACGATTAAATTGCTACTGTTTGACAATAAGATTACAACCTGAACAAACCGAATCCTATTGGGTTTATTTTATAAAGCGACTGTATGGTGAAACTTTGTATTCAAGGCTCCTTCATTTGTGTCTTCATAGAAAGGTGGTGGTGAAGTAGGTGATTCTTCTTTCACCTACTTATTGAACTACTTTCCATGTTTCCCAGTCTTGTTCACTGATCGTGCAAACAAACCTGGGTTTGGATTTGTACTTGTATTTAGAGGTCGACTGATTCACTGGGCGAAAATCCATACCGATAGTTTTTCCAGCTCCCGGTCCGCTGTTGTTACGAGAGCAGCCTCTAGAGGCAAATCACATGCATTACACACAAGACTGCGTGCTGCACAGAGAGCGCTATATTATATAAATTTTTTCGAATTTGCTAATTATATAATTATATTTATTAATTAATATATTCATATTTTATATATTTACAGGGATACCCATCCCTCCTTGCCAATCTCACAAACAAACCTGGATTTGCTTTTTTTTTTAAGCCAAAGGCAACATACAATTTTGATGATAAATGGCCAAATTAAAGTATAATTACAATCCTGCGAAAAAGCCATCAGGGTCTGACCCAAACCTTCAGTAGTTCCACTCTGGTAAGTCCACTGGCAATAGTAACCCCACAAAGTTAATTCTAGGGATGTGCACGAGTCTTCGTGTACACAGGGTTTCCTGCTTTGCCAAGACCACATAATAAGGGGTCACTGGGCAAAGATGAAGAAGATAACTTGCAATCCCAGCACTCATTCCTGCTTCTTGGTTGCTGCAGTATTTACACTTATCAGGCATAACATTATGACCACCTGCCTGATATTGTGTTGGTCCCCCTTTTGCCGCTAAAACATTTCTGACCCATTGATCATTAACAGCTTGAACTTCTTCAGCAGTGTGAGCTACAGGACCTCGTCTGTCGGATCAGAACCACACGGACCAGCCTTCGCTCCCCACATGCAACAATGAGCCTCAACCACCCACGACCCTGTCGCCGGTTCACCACTGTTCCTTCCCTGGAGCACTTTTGATAGACACGGACCACTGCAGACCAGGAACAGCCCACAAGAGCTGCAGTTTTGGAGATGCTCTCACCAAGACGTCTAGACGTCACAATTAGGCTATTGCCAAACTCGCTCAAATCCTTACGCTCGCCCATTTTTCCTGCTTCTACCATCAACTTTGAGGACAAAATGTTCACTTGCTGCCGATAAATAAATCTCACTCACTTACAAGTGCCATGATAAAGAGATCCTCAGTGTTTTTTTTACTTCACTGCAGAAGATTTGAATAGGCAACAAAATGTTGAACAAAAATTGGGACCCCCCCAAATAATGGCAAGTTACTTCTTTTGGCAAATAAGGACCATGTTAGGTTACTTTCATTGAGATGTACCTCATCCCCGAGACGTGGAAGGATCTCCTAGGAAGGCAAAGGATGGGTATCCCACCTGATATTTGGCAAATTTGACCAATTAGTGGTCTTGATCACCTGGTCGGGCCAGTGAACGATACTCAGTTAGCACACTGGAGTGACAGAATGGCAAAAATATAAGCAGGCATCAATATTAACATGGCTTTCCGACATTGCTGCATTGCAGCTCTTTTGACCACAGGATAAGCCCTGAAACAGAAACTGCAGAATTTCGAGGAACACGCCACCTTTAAAGCTTTCAGGAAACGATTTGCTTAGCGAAGGAGAATTTTGCTACTGATCGATTCGACTGGGGTCGGGTGGAATGAGGTTAAAGGATTCACTGACTGACAGACATTGAGGCTAAAGAAGCCTTCAACGCAGTGGGGGGAAAAAAAAAAAAAAAAAAAGAGAGAGAAATGCAAGAGGAGCATGATGGAACTGGGTCACCCTGTGAGACGCAAAGGTCTCTTGGGGGTGCACTGGTGGGGTCTGTTGTCTAGAGCAGCAGCGCTTGTTGTATTGCATGAGGCTCAATCCTATTGCTTGCACTCCATCCACGAAGTGGCCAGGGAAAACGTTCCAAGGTGGCCGGGAGGGCAATAATTATAACGAAAGACCAACCGTGTGTCCAGGCATCGGCGGGCAAAAAGAACGTGGCATGTCATAACTGCGTCGAATTAATAATGGCCTTTGCGATGATGTGTGTAGAAGAGAAATACTTGGACATGCTCCTCTCGTCCCCATTAAATGAGGCCTGTTACGAATACCAGAACTTGCACTGTTATTCAAACCATCATAGCAGTTGGTCAAGACATCTGTTTCATCTCAGATATGCATACCTTTTGTTTCAGTACAAAATTAGGCATCGATCTGAGGAAGTGAATTAAGGATGGATCACTTGTTTTTTTTCAACACTGTTCAGATCATTTTGCCAAATGGGGAGAGAAAGAAGAAACGCTGTCCTTTACCATAAAGGAGTTCAAAAGAGTCAGGGTTGCGAAGGCGTTGAAAATTTCAGGTAAATTTCACAAAATTTTAAAAGAGAACTTTCTCCGGGGGGGATTTTTTGGGAAATATTCCAACTTGGAAACTTACCAGGATTTTATGGGAATTTATTAGAAAAGTAGGGAAATTTACAGAAACTTTCATTTACAAACATAAATATAAACATTTTGTTTGGTCATAAGCCGATATGCATGCAAACTAATACAGATTTCTTATTTTTTAAAGACATTTTTGACTGTTAGAATGATTTTGTTGCACAGTAGCTCACACACAGCACGAGGACGTTTTAAACATATGTACGTAATATTTATGTAATTAATATTAATATTTGCCAGGATGAACTTCGAGGGAGTAAATGAAGAATTAAATAAATTAATTTATGAATAAATAAATAATTTAGGGAACACAAGATTTGTCATTTGACTTGATTTGAGATATTTGTTAAAGAACGCTGAATTAACGAACAGTTAAGTAGAACAACTTTAGAAAATTAAATATTTAATGTAAAAAAAATAAAACACATATATACACATCTGTATTACTCAAATTGTGTCTAATAAATGTGAATTATTTAATAAAAGAATTTCCTAAAAACAATAAATTTTATTTAATTGATTTAATTTGTGTCACTTTAATCGATGACCTAATTAAATTCATAAAATAAAAACCAAGCATTTTATTTATGTTCAATAATAATTAAAAAAAATAATAAAAAAAATAAAAACGACAAGCCGAACCGTGAATTGTGTGTAACGTTACACCTCTACGAGATCTACAAGTCAATTTAAAGAAGGTCAGAGATTTTTTTTTTTTACATATAACATTTTCTGTTTCGCTCAAGCGTCTCAATAAACAGCAGCTAGTTGTCCGCTTCCCCCGTAATCATCAGGGTTACGCTGTACACACTTTGATCCGATCGCATTCGCAACGTATCAGAGGTGGTCTGGTGAAGTCCTTTGGAGCTTGGCTTTAGGGTAAACATACATTCGACGTTGGGGGCACGACAACTTGCTTTAACATAATATCCATTTACCATTGCAGCTAGATCTTCTTCCACAAATCGAGTCAACGAGGGACCCCGTGGCACAGTAATATCCATGACCCAATTATATATACATGCAGTTCCTCAAGGCACTCTGGTAAAAAAGCTCCTTCTTTTTCAGACCCTCAGAGAAGGGTTTAAATGTGACTCGACGCTGTCTAACGCATGCATACAAAACCTCACGAACTTATTTTTTTGACGTAATTAAAGTAAAACCTAAAGCTTAAGACTAAAACTAAACCTGAAGGATAAAGCAGGACAGAGAGATAAAATGTGAGTCTTAATGTGATGGAGAATTCACTGCCCTGGACTACAGTTTTCGATCACTGGCTCGCCGACTTCCGCTCGTTCGATGTGGAGGAGTAGAGCGGTCTCTGCTGATATGTAGCGAGGTTCTAAATCTCAGCCTTTAAATCACTTCATTTTAAAACGGTTTACCGGCCGTGAGTGAGTTAAGCCCACCCGAGCAGAGTGTGTATACCAGCCAACATCAAAGACTGAAGGACTTTAGTAGAGGGATAGACAGATTAAACAAAGGATGACTATATTAAACACAATCTATCTAGCTAATCTTGTTCATGCTAGCTAGGTATGTGTCTAAGTTTTCAAAATACAAGCAAGGAGCGAGAACATTAAGGAACGTCCCCACGATAAAGTAGCTAAAGCATGAATCTTTTACATTTTTTCAGTTCGCCAGCAACAAACTGGATTAAAAAAATTATAATTTTGCTAAATTAAAATCAATATGAATAAACATATCAGTCATAAATTATAAATAAGAAATCTAATATAGCACTCTCCGGGCAGTGTGCAGTTTTGTTGTAAAAAACAAACAGCACATGGTGTCACTGATTAGCCTCTAGAGGCCGCTCTCGCAAGTGAACCGAAAGCCGGAAAAACTATCGGTTTTGGATTTCTTTCACTCAACTATCTATGCTGATTATCTGTGGAAAAAAACTTTACCCTCCACAACTCGACAGTTCAGTATAAAGTTTCAGGTTTTTGGAATAGGACTTCGGATAGATTAAGCAGCACGGCCTCAGAACCAAAAAGCATTACAAATAGTTCTTCAACATGACGCATAGTTCTAGTGAGGACAAACAAAGCATGCAAGAAGCATTTTTGGTCTTTCCCCAAGTCTGGCCTGCTGCTTCTCACTCCACTCAACTTGTGTACAGCCGTTTCGCTCAGAATTACAACAGACAAGTAAAATTCATGGCACCAAGCCACGGTCTGACCCAAACCAAGAGGAAACGCAGGCTGGACGACTGGCCACTGGAGACGTTTCGGACCGAAAAGTCCTTTGTCCTAGTCCACGCATCCTTACAGGGAAAAGGTCGGAGCGAATTTCTTCACCGGGGCGAGATTTGGATTTAGATGAAATTTACCAGGGTTTCCACTTTTTCATGAACACCAGGTGCACAGACTTTTCTGTATAATCTGTATATAGGTTAGACTCCATGATGCCCTTAAATTCAAGTGCATTAAAATGCCATCTATATATTTAGAAAGTGTTTGTGATTCCAAAGCTCGGCACCAGAAAAGCATATAAATGTTGCCTGACTGAAACCAGGTTTAACTGTGCGCTACCCGTTAACAGCGTTTACTACGATTATTATATAGTCACCAAAAGTTGTATTTCTTTTTTTTTTTTATTAATTAAAATCAGTACAAGGTGTCAGGATACCTCTGATGAAAGCTTGTTTGAGAGGCTACATTTCAGGAGCCTGACCACAGTAAGTATCAGCTGAGCATAGTGTGTGCTTTATATGTATAATGGTTTGAGAGCAATGAGGAATGTAAGCAAGAGCTCGGAGATCGGCTGCTACAGGCTTTCCTCCTCAACGCAACTCGGGGTGGCCTGCAATAATTCACTTTTATGCCGTGTGCTGCTCAGCAGCTTTAGCCAGCCGATGACAGAAAGCTTTAAAGGGAGAACCAGTGTACCAAGTGACTACACAAGAAGCCTCATCACAAGCGCTCGGGAGTAACAGGGTTTGGAGCCAGTTTGAAAGCGGATGGCTATATACACTTTATATACATATACATATTTATGTATATAAAAATAATTAAATAAAACTTCGTCAGCCCGACGTTTCTATTTAAATTGTTTTACTTGTTGAAACATTGGATTTCTGACCAGTAGGTTGCGAGTTCAAATCCCAGTACCGCCAAAATCGTTGGGACCCTAAACAAGGGTTGAACAAACACCAACTTCTCGGGTGTATAAATGAGATAACTGAAAGCTTCTCTGAATAATGGCGGCTGCCAAATGCCATAAATGTAAATGTTACAAGTAGGTTTGCAAAGGGGTGGAAAAATGTCTGGTAAAATTCCAGAAATTTTTTTTTATAGGGAAATTCATGTGGGGAATTTTGGAAATATAGGAATGAACAGTGTATGTAGGGGGCGTGGCCTCAGTGACCCTGCAGTAAGTCTGCTGTGTGCATGTGATTGATTGAATGTGCAGGTAGAAATTCATTGAATCTTGTTGTTTTAACCAAGATTATGCTGCAAGATAAAATTTTTCCAACAACATTTAATTTCCATGTTATTGACTAATTTTGTAAATTCCCAGTGTATTTACAAGGAAAATTTACAGTTTAAAAAAATCCTGTAATATTGCATCCTGAGTTACAGGTAGATTTCTTTATATTTTAGGCCTTTTTATTTATAATGAACTTCAAACAAGGGCTGAAGCAGGTCTCGGTGCTCAGTGCTCGCTAAAAGGAAGTGCTCTCACACCTGACGGCTGCGCGATGCGCGATGCGATTCCCAGCGAGGGAACGCAAATCCTAAAAATGAATTCTGCTTAGCATCTATTAACGGATCTTCCTCCAATATCGACTCGACCACTCAGCTAAAACGTAACACTCGAGGAGATTGATCCGCATCGTTAGTTCCCATCAGGAAATTAAAATACGGAGCAACCAATCACGTTGGAGCCGAACGCTTGACCCAACAACCAGAGAGAACTTTGCTAACGGTTATGCTGATTACGAAGGAAAGCATTTCCGCCTCACAGACCAGACCAGAGAAAGACGTCAGAACCTGAACCGAGTTGGTGAAAACGTTGTGGTTTGTTCGGCCGTGGCTGGTGGAGGAGATACATTACACCTGGCACGTAGTCAATCCCTGTGCGAACCATAAATACAGAGTAATCGAATGGCTATATATTAGGGTTGACAACAACCTAATTAAATTGCACTTCACACATTACAATCAGAATTGGAGAATGCAAAATAACCTGGACCTAAATTCGAAAGTGCTGCGATATTCGGATTTCTGCGCGTCTTAGACGAGCCGATGTTAATCTTCAGATTAGCTTTTAGGTAATGGGTCTGGGAAGTCGGAGTATAACAGGCAGGTAATAGTAGTGTAGCGCCGTGTCATTATCTCTCCAGCTGTAACCAGTTTATTGCTTCAGATATCTTAATTCAAACAAAGTAGGTTCGACTCGTCCCTGAAGATTCAAACCAAACGCCTGCACCGTCCACCAGGTTGCTAATATCCTGATTATGGTGGTGGTTCTCGGTTGTTTTTCTTTACACCTGTCTACGATACCTGCTTACGGAATTTGTTGGTTTCGTTTCACAAAACTGTATCGTGATTAAATACCGAAACATCAACCAGGCACCAGAGTGCGAATGCAAGCAAGTGAACAAGTAAATGGAAAATAAATAAAAAAATCAAAGAATTAATAAATAAATGAAATGAATAGGGGAAAAGAATGAATGAATGGATAAATAAAGAAAAGGAGAAATACATGTATGGAAAAATGGAGAAATAAATGTATGGAAAAAATGTATGGAATTGTTTTTACAAATTAATTAATGAATAAGTAAATGCAAAAAAAAACCCACCACTACTAATCACCAGTCTTAAAACCAGTGACTAAAAACAATCCAAATCTTGGTTATACCAGGGATCAGAACCAAACCAGTAAATCCGCACACCGATCCACAAAAAAAAGATATACATTTACATGGATATTGATTTTGGTTTAAATTATTGAAATTAAATAAAAATTCCGACTAGACTTGTTTAATATTAAACAAATTTGAAAACTAGCTTGTATTATAACTTGCTGCCTAAAACCAGCGGTCGCAATTAATTTGTTTTTGGAAGCGGAGAAGTAATAGTCGGGATGGAGAAAGAGGAAAGAGATGGATGTAATGCAAATTTTTGCCTCGATGATGAGGTTGTGAATATTGGTTAAAAAAAAAAAAAAAGGGGGGGGGGGGGGGTGGGGAATGGAAGCAGGGGCAAGTAACAGGTCCATGTCGCTCTTTCGCTCCATAGTCCTCACTGATTGGAAAACTCTTTCACGTGTTGCTCTTTCACACCCGGCTGTGCGCATTGCTAAGTATAGAGGTAAACCGAGGCGAGATCAAGATCTACTGTACCATAAGCAGTGTGTTTCAGCACTATTTAAAAAGGGAAAAAAAACGAGAGAGAGAGAGAGAGAGAGAGAGAGAGAGAGAAGGAAGAAGCCAAAAAAAGAAGCCAAAAAAAGGAGGGAGGAAACTATTGGGAAGCACAGAGGGTTTGGGGTGGGGGGTTGTGAGTGAGTGAGCAAAACACAAGTGGGACCATGAGAGACCACTTTATTTGGCAGTTCTATAAATAGTGCAGCGGACGGCAGCCAGGCGAGTGGGTCGGTCCTCGGCGATAATGCAGCCGGGCTCGTTGCCTCTCGCAGGATGCGCAATCGATAGGTGGAACATCTGATGGGAGGCTTCCCGGAGCTCGAGGTGGAGGAGGAAGAGGAACGGGGGGAGAAAAAAAAAGAGGGTGGATTAGGAAGGGGGGTTATTTTTTGCACCGCTTGACTAAATATGGTCACGGGGAGATGAGCGAGACCCGAGAGAGAAGCCGAGTGACTGATTCAACCCCCCCCCCTGGTTTCTCCAAAGCACTCGAAGATCTCTGCACTGCGCACGTGCATCTGATCCATGACCTTTCCCCCTCTTCACGAATTCTCTTGAAAGTACGCCGATTCCTTTAGATCCGCGGCTCACCTTTAATATTTCCTTCACGTGTCATCGTAAAGACTTAACGACCGGCCGCGGGTGCACCTCGAATACTAATCGTGAGAAACATGTAAAAATAAATAAATAAATAAGCAAGCGGCTACTTTTCTCTGGGACTTCCGGGAGCGAAACGGCGAAATAAAAAAAGAAATTTGAGGGGAAAAAAGGGGCTTGATGTGAGGTATGACACTTGAAGTTACAATTGCTGGGGGAAATAGGGTGGGGAGGAGGAAGGGGGTGGGGGGGGTGCTGCAATCATATCTGCCCGGCTTTAGAGTAGCAACAGCAGCTCCTTGTGTCGGCACCATGCCTTTTCCCTAGTAAAGGTAAGGGTGCCTTCTTCTATCTCCAGCTTCACTGCTCCCTCGCTCCCCTCCTCCCATACTAGTCTCACACACAGACACACACACACTCTATAGCACACTCTACACTCCATACCCCTTCAACCCCACCCCCTGGTTAGAGCAGCTGAATCAGCGAGTCGGCATCCGATGGCTGCAGCATCTGGAGGAACTACGCCGGAGGTCATTACGGCTCTTCACACAGTGAGGAGAAAAAGAAAAAAGAAAAAAGAAAAAGAAAAAAGGGAGGAGCGGAGAGCAGAGGGAAGTGTGCTGCCAGGTAAGATACGCTCCACACTCCCCTTCCTTCCAAATCAGACTTCGCATCCCAGAGCCGGACGAGCCGCATTGACGTCTTTTTCCCCCCTTTTCTTTCTATAGCGTGTGGGGCTCGTCACACTGGGTGCGCGCACACACACTCACACTCACACTCACACTCACACTCACACTCACACTCACACTCACACTCACACTCACACTCACACTCACACTCTGTGCATGCATGCCGGAAGAGTACAATTTACTGTTCTGCAGCGACGCTACGGCTTATCGCATGAAACGACCGCATCTCGATGGGATGCGCCTCCGACTCTTACAGGAAAGCCGATACGGAAGCAGGTGATGCTGGAACAAGGGGGTGGGGGGTTGCTACTGTCCACAAGGATTTCCTCTCTTTCTCTATCTCTCTCTTTTGCTCTTATCCTTCCTTCCTCCCTCCCTCCCTCCCTCCCTCCCTCCTTCTCGCAATTCCAGTGCTGCCCAGGCAAGCATTCTGCTGCAGCACAGCCTTCTCGTGCTCATTAGCCACTTATATCTGCAGCGCAACTCGTCTCTAATGAAGGACTTCTCGACTCGACTGGCGCTTTCTGAAGACCTCTGACTCGCGGACTTTTGCCCACTTTGCGCCACTTCGGAATGGAATTACGAATTCTCCGCCATTGGGACACACCTTCAGAATAGCGTTTTATATCTAGAAATTTTGGTTGATATCTCTGGCATCTACCAGAGTAACAGGAACCTTATTTGGAGTTCTATAATGGTAGGGGCGAAGGGTTTATGTTTGCTGGACAGCTCCTCTTCGAGAGACATTGGTGTCAATGTGGGGGGGTGGGGGTTTTGAGTTCGGATTGACGGAAAACAGCTGTGGTGGTGTATTAATTCTCTTCCGTGAGGGGCAGCTAAACTGATGACAGTGGGGATAATAACCCACTTTTTACATGCATGCTGCAGCACCAACATCAGTCCCGGCAGCTTCACGTCCCCTTTGAGGAAACACCCCTCTGTTTAGTTTTTTTTTTTTTTTCCAGCTCGCACTAAGGCCTCGAAAACCCCAAAGAAAGACAGCCCTCCCACACTGGACCTCGCGGATCTCTGTGACATTTCCTAAACGGGACGTCATAATTCGAACCGGGGCCTTCTTGTCCAACCCCCCCCCCCCCTCCCTTTTTTTATTTTTTATTTTTTTTTTAAATGGCGTCACCCGGCAGCCGACCATTCACGTGTCGCCTTTGCTGACATGTTGGAGCTGCTAAAAAAAAACTCTTCCAGGATTTCCACCGGTGCCCGGACTAGCGTGTCTAAAGTGCCCTTCTGTTATTTTTCCACCCCATCCGATAGGGCTTCAACTTCAGATAGGGTTCGGAGAGAGGGAAAGAGGGAAGGAAGGTGAAAGGGAGGGTGGTGAGAGAGGGGTGAAACAGGGGCGGCGTTGACTTGTGGAATGTGTGGAGCTGGAGCAAAGATTCATTAGAGAGTGACTGAACATTTCACGCCAGGGCGCCAACGCTTATCGATCTCCGGCATCCTCTGGGCCGAGGTGCGTGCGTTCGGGAGGGTAAATGGGACGCCCGTTTACGAAAACGCAATGTAAGGAAAAAAAGAGGGCGGGCTTTGCAAAAAAAAAAAAAAAATGAAACACCAGGGCCAATCCGTAACTGCTGAGTGGGCATTATCCCTTGCATGTGACCTCTGGCCCTCGTCTGTGTACCTAAAGCCCAAATCCCAGTCACAATAGCTTCCTGTTCCACTTGGATCAACCTCGGGTTTTTTTTCTTTTCAAACCTCAGCGGTCGGATTAATGTGCGGCGCGAGGATGTGGTCAGACTCCTCGTGTGTGGCGAAATGCAAACTGATACGAGGATAGGACGGTGCCTTGGTTTTCAGGATTTTACATTTCCCTCGAGGAGTACAGGAACGAGATGCTCTCTTTTTTTTCCTCTCCTTTTTTCAGGACTTTTCTCCAGGACAAAAGATTGCACAAATTTATTTGTATTTTCACCAAAATTCCTGGGTGCTGTATTTTTTTCATCCTCGGTCAGATCTCTAGAGGACAGCCAGGGTCAGTGGAGCAGACCGCAGCATGTGGACCGGCACATGCTTTAACGCATGCTGGTGAGAACAGCCAGTTCTGATGGGTTGGGTGAGAACAAGCCAGGCAGGTCTATTTTAAAGCACGGCTCAAAGTCACCTTACGTTATATACGGAGTATTGCTGCAAGATTGCACAATAGGGAGAAGGGGGGAAAGAAAAAAAAAAAATAGAAAAAAAAGAGTCTCCTGGACTCAACCAGAACCCAAACATTTTCTCTTGTACATCAGATCTCTGAACGTTAACCGAAAAAGGAAAAACAAGGACGTGATGATTCGTTGCTTTACCTACTTGGTGTACATACTTCTTTATATGCCCATATGAACATATGACAGCTATGGAATGTAAAGAAGTATGTATTCTCGGTCAGGTGCTGATCGGCGAATCGGGTTACCAGAGGTAAGTATAGAGCGGTTTGTACGTGTGTGTGAACTCACTGCAGCGCGTATTTGGTATTTCCGAGATCTCGCCCTTCTCCCTGATAAAGAAAGCAGTTTGCATGCTAGATAGCGTGTTTGATGCGGAACGCTAGATTTGGACAGTTCGATACGATGCTGCAATATAGGCCTTGAAAGGTTGCCAGATGCACCTCGAATGTACGCACATCTCTGGTAAGTTTTCCATCCAAAAAAATTTCTAAAGCGACACTTCTGTGGAAACGCGGGTCGCTCAGCGGGGGTTCATTGTTCGCATCTGCAAGCCTGGCCGAAAGCTTTAACGGGCCACAGGAGTCGGATTAGGACGCAGTGACGAAGCAGGAATTTTCGAACCATCAGCTGATTTCGTGACGAATAAAAAAGGGGGGAATACACATTCTTTGCCTCTATGAAAAACATGGCGCAATTCTACGAAATTCTCCAGTTACACCCAAATAGCACATGGCATTTTTATGTGTAAGAATTGTGAAGTCTATTTAATCCCGGAATTCTGTTCTACAAACTCTGGTGTCTTGTGTGACGAACTTGATCGATAAAGATAAGTCGTACATTTAGTTGTTTCAGAAGATAACGAAGGGCTAAGCGTAAAAAGCCTTCGTTTGTGAAACCAAAAGCCCATTTTTCAAATTTGCGCCGTCACCGATATCGTTGTGTATCTGCGCTAAGTCCTGCCCCCTTTCCCCCAAATAACCCCCCAACCCCACTCCACTGCTCGGCCTGACTGACATCCACAGCAGATGCTGACATTATAAAAAACGCTCAGCTGCCATCCCTGGCTTTTGCCCACTTATGGCCTGCATATTTGGGGGTCCGAGAGTCGCCTCGGATGCCGAGGGGGCGAAGGCGGGGGTCCCGCGGTGGAAATAGCACTTCGGCGTCTGCCGCTTAACGAGCGCCATACTGAGCCCTATTCCTAAACGGGCTTCTCGGGAACCAAGCGAATATTGCCGTTTGTTTTTCTTAAACGCCGAGACGAGACTCTGAGGAGCGCTCCTCCTTGGCGCTTTCCGTAATTAAAGTTGAAAAATCAAAGCTCGCCGGCGTGCCCTGGGACGCCGGGGGGGGGAACGAGCAGAGAACGTGATGAGAGAAATAGAGCAGAGGAGGACGTGTGACGGACGCCTGGGCAACACAGAGCCCCATCCATCAGCTGCTGTAATTGCTACATGACTCCGTGACACGGATCAAGTGTACCAGGACAGATTATTATTATCCTTTTCTCTCCGGGAGCAATTTTTCTTTCCAGGCAAAAAAAAGCTAAGGGAAAGGGGGCGGCGGCTCGGCGGAGGGGTACGCCGGAGATACCACGATCCCGTGCGTCAGGGCCAAGACGGGGCATATCCTTGAACCTTTCGTGCGGGACGTTGTGTAATCTCTGAGCCGGACCGTCTGACGGCGCTGAGGAGTCCAATGCTTTGCTAAAGCTGGTAAAATGGAACCAAATCACAGCTTCAATGGATTTGGTCCCCTTCAACCAGCTGTAGCTATGCTTTGATGACAACAGGAACGCTTCTGCTTCTCCTACCTACCGAAGATGGACATGATGTGCTTCTCGTCATTTCAATGAGTGTAATAATTTATTTATAGAAATTATGTACGTTGAAACTGGCATCGCCAACGCGACAACAGAACGCTGATGCAACTCGCTTTTACCAAATACAACTTGCAATTTAATACTGGTTTTCTGTCTTTATTTATTTATTTATTTATTTATTTATTTACACTATCAATTCATTACGAACATTAAATACATTTTATATTTAAATTTAATATTTTCTAATATAAAGATTAACTAAAATGTTTAACAATTAATAATACAAACCATAACTTCAATCAACATTTAAATACAAAATAAAACATTTATTAAATTTAATTAAAAATAAATTTTAAATTGATGGAAAACATGTAAACCTCTAAACCTTTTTTTTTTTTTTTTCTGAATATTGAAACTATCGTGGACTCCGTCTCAAACTGGGATATAAATATTTATAATAATTTTTTAAATGTGACATTCCCTCCCTGTATATACATCCATAACAAACTGTTTTCCAAAAATAAACCTCATAACTTTACAGCTGTGTTTTTAAGCAGTGTGTGTGTGTGTGTGTGTGTGTGTGTGTGTGTGTGTGTGTGTGTGTGTGTGTGTGTGTGTGTGTGTGTGTGTTTTATGCAGCGTGTATCAACATTATCACATGCAATGTATATTGTGAGTCCATGTACAGGACGGTTGTGAGCATGGAAGAGCGAGTGCTGAATCCTGAGATGTAGCTAAGCCTGGACACACACACACACACACACACACACACACACACACACACACACACACACACACACACACACACACACACACACACACACACACACACACACACACACACACACACACACACACGCCTTATACAGGCAGTGATCTGGTGTGAAGAGGAGAGCAGATAAAAGCCAGATGCTGTAGAGTGTGGGGGGTTTTACACACACACACAAACACACACACACACACACACACACACACACACACACACACACACAGATACACAAACACCAAAATGTATATACACACATGCTCACAGAACCACACACACACACCAAGACTAATATACACATACACACAAAGACAGATATACACTTGCACACAGACATATACATACACAATCAAACAAAAGATGTACGTGTGGTGTGTTGGAGGACGAGCTTTTCGCCTTGTAATTAAAACGCTCGGGCAGTTGGTCAAATTGAAAGCAAAAGAAATGAACTGCAGGCTCTGGAACACACTGCAGGAAGTCACGGGATATTAATCACACTGTTTGTGCTGCTAGAAGCGAATGCAGTGACAGCAGTGTAAACAGAGTGGCACAGAGGGACGACCTAGACCTCACTGACAAGCAGAGCCCTGCAATAACCACACACACACACGAGAAATATACTAAAGAGACCTTAAACGAAACTAACAGAACCACAAATAACATACGTGTACATTCGTTTTTTTGATTCGCGATTAAAAATACAAAGCGGTGCATTACGACGCATTTGTTCCTTTTCTCTGATTTCATATTTAAAAACAGGAAAAAAAAAGGAAAAGGGGGATTTTTTTTGCGCATCCATAAAAAGATAAAAATTACCTATTTATGAATTTTCTCTATTTGTTTCATCATGCGGCATGTAGCAATAAATATTATAATAAAATAAAAACACCTATTACAGATAGATAGATAGATAGATAGATAGATAGATAGATAGATAGATAGATAGATAGATAGATAGATAGATAGATAGATAGATAGATAGATAGATAGATAGATAGATAGATAGATAGATTCCACATTTTTCTAAACGCCTTTCAAAGCTTTTTTCTGTAACACTTGATCTATATTTAAAACGCACACACACACACCCCTCATAGTGTATTGACTGGACTGGACTGGACTCTGCTACACACATGATCCGATGAAACAAAGAACTGCACAAAAACTACGTTTAGAAAAACTACGCCAGACGTAATAAAAACATCCCGGGATATCATGAAGAACAATTAAACTCAAAACCACAAAATGCATGTGTTTGTGTATAGAAACCCACACCCAAGTGTCATATTATTAGGACACGTGGCATAAATCCGCTTCAGTTTCCTTGACAAGGGAGAAAGTGCTGAATCTGCGCATTGAGGCAAATTTTTTACTCCACACGGAGCACCGTGTTTCCCCACGGACCGATATTACCGGCGTACCACCCGCTAAACTCTGGACAGCTCCAGGGTCTCGTTTACAAACATGCGTACGCACAAAACGTACGCCATACGTACGTATTCAAATAACTACAACAAACGAAAATTAAAAACGTGTAGAAAGACGATTCCGGAACGCAAAGCGCGGAAAGCGTTTGAGGAAAACACCACGTCCTGAAGAAACGCCAGGAACGACCGAGACACCGACTCGATCCCTGGTTGACTTTCAAGCTGATGGAAAAGGGAAGCGTCCGTACCTGGGGTTCCCGCGCAGCGCTGCGTGATGGAGAGCGTTGAAGCCGTTGTTGTTGGTGATGGTGACGTCAGCGCCGGCCTCCAGGAGCACGGACAGCATGTCGTCCCTCTTCTTGCTGATGGCGTCGTGGAGAGGCGTGTCTCCTTCCGAGTCCTACAGGAAGCACAGAGATCCGCGATTATGCGAAGCTCAGACGAACGAGACTGTTTGACTGTTGGAATGAGGTTCATGGAAGTTCTACCTGAAGACTGGGGTGGCAGCCAAAGTCCAGCAGCGTCTTCACGACCTGAAGGTGGCCCTTGTTGACAGCGATGTGCAACGGGGTCTGTCTGCGCTTGTTCCTGGCGTTGAGGTCGGCCCCGCCTCGGTGCAACACCTCGATGACCGATCCCTCGTCTCCGAACGAGGCGTGATGCACCGCCCGGTCTCCGTCTTTATCCTTCACAACACGGAAAATTCCCCTTTTATAACTTCACTCATGTCCGTTCTCGCTTTGGTGTCTGATATTACATTACCCACAATGCACTCTCACGCTATACTGTACGAGAGCAATGCAGCGGCGCTTTAATCCGTCCAGCTCTTTCAGTTCATCATCTGGATGTGGAAAATGCTCTTCTCTTATGATGAGGAATGAAGGAGATGCTCTACTCTTATGCTCTGCTAAGATACTTTAGTTTTGACCCAGTGATCAAACTTTTGCCCCAAAACTCATCTAAATTCTCTGCTTTGACTGCGTTGTGCATCCCAGGAATTAAACTCTACACATGAAACTGTCACATTACTCAATAATATGAGTCTTAATCTACGATAATCTAATAAAATTTCCAACACTATACATACACTATAAAAGACGGAAGGTTAACGGTATTTGCGTTTTGAAGATGTTCCTGGGAAAATGTTCCACTAGATTCTGTAGAGATTCGTGCTCCTTCGGCTACAAGAGTGTTATTAATGACGGGTATTGATGTAGGTGAGGCGAGAAAACCTGGGGAGCAGGCATTTTAATCTAAAGATCTCAAAGAGGAAAAAATAAAATACACAATTTAAGCAGCTCAGAAATCCAAGTCTGATTAATAATCTGGGTTTAGGAGAGTGTGGCTTATATATATATATATATATATATATATATATATATATATATATATATATATATATATATATATATATATATATATATAAAAAAAAAAAAAGATTTTTTACGATACATTTATTTCATTCAAATACATAAAAAAAAAAAAAAAAGGATTCAATGTGACAAGCCTGTGCATGTCCGTGTGCGGGATTAAATAGTGTGGGGGTCCGTGTGCGGGACGAGACCGTGCGTGGGGGTCGGTGTGCGGGACGAGACCGTGCGTGGGGGTCGGTGTGCGGGACGAGACCGTGCGTGGGGGTCGGTGTGCGGGACGAGATGATTTGTGGGAAGGAAAGGACAAGGTTCAGGATTACCTCAGCCTCCAGGTCGACGTTGTGTTTGAGAAGCAGCTTGAGGACGTCCACGTGGCCGTTCTGACTGGCCGCCTGCATGGCCGTGTGTCCTGCGCACTGTCCGTTCACCTGACACACAAAAGCGGCAAACATACACAAGTACACACGTTAGGCCAGGAATATAGATGAGTGTGTGTGTGCGTGTGTGCGCACTCGGGTGTGTGTGTGTGTGTGTGTGTGTGTGTGTGTGCGCACTCGGGTGTGTGATCTGCAGCGCTGCGGTAAGTTAAAGCAGCGTGTGATGGCATGAATATTGATGCCCTGAGCTCCATGGAGCGTTCACAGGACACGTCTTTTCCTGACGGGAGAAACTGCTTGGACGCTCGACCCCCTCCTTTTCCTTCTCTACCTCCTTCGTTTCCTCCCTATCCCTCCTTCTCTCTCTCTCTCTCTCTCTCTGTTCTAAGCGATGAGTCCTGTGGGGGCCAGCAGGGCACTGCGCCACTCACTCTCCAACACCGACACGCCATTTTTCCCTCTCTAACGATTCTGGTGCAGGCGATACAGAGGGTCAGCAAACTCAGGAGGAGCAGGACACCGCCGGAGCTACAGAGCAGCCGAACCCCAGTTCAGAATGATCAAAGTCAAACAGCAAAACTGCAACAGAACCAGGATTTATAATAAAACAGAACGGAAAATACAAACAAAACCAAAACAATTTCAAACGACTGGCCAAAGAAAGATGTTTAAAAAAAACAAACAAAATAAATAAATCTCTTGAATCTTTAAAAAAAAGTAAATAAATAAAAATTATAAAAAATTATATAACATTTAAAATTTTTTATAAAAGAAATTGTTTGTTTACATATGTATCTTTTTTTTTAATTAAAAACACATTTTTTTTTTCGAGTTCATGTTTAAGAAAGTGAAGCGAATAATTTTTTTTTTTTAATTGAACATGTTTGAAAAAAGTACAATAAAAATAATTTTGTAAAAAATATGCTTTAAAAGAGAGAGAATGTATTCAAGATGGAACTGGATGATTAAAAGAAAATTATAATAATAATAATAAAATTAATAGATTCATTTATTCATTAACGAACATGTTTAAAAAAAATGATTTCAAATAATTAACCAGCTGCAGATAATAATGAGCTTTTCAGGACTGCGGCGTTTCAAAGCCGCGTGTCAGTAAAAGCCTGACGTGTTCACGCGCTCGCAATCTCAGAGTGGAACTGTGATCTCAGGAACGCTGAAGGCTACGAAAGGTGATTATTTCTAAACACCGAAGCTGCTAAAAAAACAGACAAACACACGTGAGCATTAACATAAATAAATAATTCTTACGTCTACGTCCGGTCTCTTGAGGATGTCCTCCACTTTGGCCAGGTCTCCATTAGCCGCAGCCTTCACCAGCTCCTCATTGATGTCTCCGGACTCCTGCGTCTCAAACAGCTTCTTGAGCAGCTGAGACAGACGCTCTGAGGACAGGAGGACACGCTTTAATCAGGACAGATCTCTCTTCAGAGTTTTTACAGGTTAATCAAGGACGAGTCAAACGACATGGAAGGACTTGTATCACTAAACGATCTCAGGACACGGCTGTATAAGCACAGAGTGTGTGTAACAGTACGACCTCGGAAGTCAAATGGAATAAAAGATTTTAAAAAATCTGAATCTACAAGTAATTAAAAAAAATAATTTATTTTTTTTTGTTTGTTTGTTTTTTCTTTTATGACAATTAAAAAATTTTAAATACTAGAGGGAAAATTTCTTTTTGAAAAGAAAAACACTAAAGACTGTGTGTGTGTGTGTGTGTGTGTGTGTGTGTTGTACCTCCGGATGCGTTGGTAATGGCAGAACCTGCAGGAGCCACTTTAGTGACGGCGGCTGGGTTGTAGGTCCAGGATGTACCGCACACCTCCACTTTCAGATCGCTGTCAGAGTAGATCTGCTGCACTCGGCCCATCTTCCCCAGAGTCTACAGAGGAACACGCACACACACATGCAGACGGATTTATCTGAGCTGTGTCCTTTCTTTAAACTCCATCCTTATACGCATTAACACGAGTGGAAAAAAAAAAGGAAAAAATTTTAAAATAAATAAATACAGAGCGAAAAAAAGAGCGAGGAGGAGGCGAGGAGACACTTTGGCTTTAAAAACTAGGAGGAGGCGAATTTAAAAGGATAAAAACCCTGAAGGCCGATCTCACAACTTTTATTACTAGCATGATACAAACGAATATTGGAAACCAGTTAAACCTCGTCCACAGGGACAAACATGTAAACCTTTTCAAACACGAGACCTAATCATAAGTAATAATAATAACCACAACAAAAACAACAGAAAAGAAAGAAAAGCCCATAAGTACATTTATAATAAAAAAAATTAAAAAAAATCAAGAATTAACAGCTCCACATTCCCCCAAACATAATCGGTGTCCACAAACATTTGTTCTTATGTTGGTGGAATGTATAACGATCTCTCTATGCATGCGTGTGTGATTATGGGATGGAAAGCTCACCGGCAGCATGGCCTCGGCCCACTCCCCGTGGCCCCTCTGCAGCAGTTTGATGCGGTCGATGTCGTAGCAGATCTGCACCAGATCCCCCACCATGAACTGAGAGGTTCCTCCTTCAGCCCCGGCCGGGACCTCACCGCTGCGAGCCACATTTGCTTTGGTCAGGACAGCCGGGTTAAACGTCCACCTGCAGCACGTTGATCAGACGGGAAGGGGGAGAAAAAAAAATCTGATTCGTGTGTGCAAGATCATCAGGAGGCTTCAACGTCAGGTTCTCCTCAAAATTGGCACAAAGAGTCAGCATGGGAAAAGCAGCCAGGAGCAGAGATACACTGATCTGCTGACTTTGTACAGTGTCAGGCAATGTGAGAAATAAATAAATAAGCAAACAAACAAAATAAAGCGTTTGGAAAGTACTCAGACCTGTTCCCGCTGGGATACTGGACGACGATGTCGTGGTCCTCGTCGATGCCGCACACCGTGCCGGTGGTGGTGAGGGTCTCGAACATGCCGTCCGTCCAGCCCCCGTGGCCGTGCTGAAGAGACTGGACGATCTCCAGGTCCAGATCGATGTTGACCAGGTCTCCGATCTGCAGGCCGCCCGGGTTCCTGTTCCCGTTCTGTTCGCCTGGAAGAAGCGTAGCGCGAAATTCCGTCAGACACGTTTACGAATCGTTCCGATTGGTCGGAAAAAGCGCCGGTTCGTTTCGGATCGCAAACTTGCCGATTCAAATCGATTTACGTGGACGCGCACCGTATCCATAGCAACAGCTCTTTTGCAAAGTAAGGTTTCGCGACACGGGAACGCTTTCAGGACGTCCGATTGGAGGTCGGCCAATGAATCGCTTTTGCCTGTTAAACGACACCGACAGCTGATTGCTGGAACTATCTGCAAAAATCCACGTTTCAAGTTTTATTTGTCATAGAGGAAGATGTAGAGGACAGCGTAGTGTGGAGACGGATGATCCGCTGTGGCGACCCCTAACGGGAGCAGCCGGAAGAAGAAGAAAGAAAGAAAATATGTACAGATGTCAGTGAGGTTACAGGAAAACAACAGCAAATATTAAACATCAAACAATATTAAACAATAAAGAGGGAAAATAAGGGAAAAAATAAAGTATGATTGTCCACAAGTGTCGTTTTTAAGGATAGTTTTTCCGGCTTTTTGCATGACGAGAGCGCCCTCAAGAGGCGGACCACAGACGCTGCTTGTTTTTTTTTTCATTTATTCATTAGATAATTATTTTTATTAATATATATATATTTTTTTTTATTATCCAGTATTCGATTGGAAAAAAAAATGATAGTTTGATTAATCGTTTATCAGAAAGTAAGATCCGTCCTAGCTATCAGCTCTTTATCCGAAGCCCCTGAAGCCTAAGCTGTTACTAAGGAAACAGAACATTACGCGGATCGTGTTAATGTAAACGCGTGCCTTGCTCTGCTGCTGTTGGTAAACATCTTCCAGCCAATCAGAAGCGAGAATTCTGGTGTGCATCCGTCAGGTTTTGATTCCTCTCTCAGCTCTAAACACGGCTTTGAGTTCACCCTGAAAGATTTCGTGACGACGCAAGCTGCCTGGCTGATGCTAATTCTGTGCGAGCGATGAGACACTTGGCGGGTCGTTGCGAGTTTAAATGTCATGTCTATAAACCCGCGGAATCGCTCGTAAATAAAATATCGGTCGCGCGTCAAATGGCAGACGCCGATCTCAGGGGTGTTAAAGTCTCATCGACGAAGCGTTTAATATAAACTTTATGGTTTAAAAGAACACTCGTCTTCATTTTAAAGGGTCCTTTAAGAGCACTTCTGGCTCATTATTACACTTATTAAACTGAGCAGGTTTGGGCAGACATGGAAGCGTCATCGAGCGTATGTTAAGTGAGAACATTGTGTTTACTTCAGCGGTTAGACTGAGGTCAGGAACGGCACCGGCTCCGGGTCGATTACGGCTGCTGGCCAGGGAAGGTTTCAAAAGACAAAGCGGAAAAGAAAAAATAAACGAAAAGAAAAAGGTGCTGCCACCTAGTGGACATCTTACAGTACTCAGGATTACTGACTTGTTCAGGAGGATAAAACACCTGATTTTATAACAGTGAGATGAAATGAGGGAAAAAAATATATCATTCAAACATTTCTATGAAGCAGGACAATAATCCCGCTACAGCTTTGTTCAGAAACTGCTATAGAAGAAAACGGCTTTGTGTTTTATTTGAATAATTTACTTAATTTGTACATGATTACAAGGATCTCAGATTTTATTTACAAAAAAAAAAGTTTAAAAAAATGTAATATTCAAAAGAATTCGATTTTTAACCATTTATTGTTAAAAAGTTGTAATCAATTTCTGTCCATTTGTAATTAAATGTATTAAAAAAAAAATGTAATAAATAAAACTCTGTGGCAAAAAAAAATGTATCCCGACGTGAACATACAATATTTAACCTTATTGTGCAGGTCCTGAAAAACACACACACACACACACACACACACACACACACACACACACACACACACACACACACACGAGACGGTACTACTCACCCAAGACTGGACAGTGGTCTCTGTAGAAAGTTCCTCCTTTGGCATCTTGCACACATTTCAGGTCCGACTGCAAGGCAGGAAAAATAAATTATTATATTCACAAAAACATTAATAGATTAATCATAAATTAACACCTTTATTTTGACAGCCCTAATTTTATTTATATATTAGGGCTGTCAAAATGAAGGTGTTAATAACGCACTAATTTCCCGAAGATGAAGATGCAGCTCGCAGCTTTGACACCGTTGTGAAGATACGCTTGTGAAGGACGCGTTTCAGATTGCGGCAGGGGGAAAAGGGGACTGTTTTGAAGTCGGTATTGGGTAAAAACAGATATAAATAAAGTTCTTGCTTGTAAACAGAGCGAGTCTGGAAACTTTTTGATACCAGGTCATGTAGTATATTTACATACAGTGTCTGTCTGACGTGCACTTGTTCTAAATGTGCACACACACACACACACACACACACACACACACACACAGTGCAAAGTGCAAATAATTCTCGTATCAGTTCGTAAACGCAGAAGTGCAGGAGCTCTGAGCAGAAGTGTTTACTTCCTGCCACTCGTTTTATCTGGCGATAATAAAAAAAACTCAAAAAAGGAACTAAAATGAAATTTTTAAAAAGGCTGTTTTAGAAGATCGCAGATCGTAACTAAAAAACACGAGTCGCTGGATTGATTCTCGATTCATTTAAGGGTTTAAAAAGTATTCCCTTTTCAGTATCAGGCACAACGGATTCCTGAACACGACAGCGATCTGAAAAACAAAGCCCCCGGCACGAGTCCTCACAGTCCCACAGGCTCAAATTCAAACCCAGCGCAGCAGCTCTCGGCCAATAAAGAGGCGGGAAACTGGGGGTTAAATGAAAGCGGCACGCTTTCGCCAGACTCCCGTCCCTGCCCTGTTTTTCCCCCTGACCTCCAAAGAGTGCACGCGGGAAACAAAAAGAAGCGGCAGATTCCCTTTATCATGTAGATGGAGCTTCCAGCTGCCTGAACAAAAGCACGCACATGCCGGCTGCTGGGGGTTCCTCAATAGGGCTCTACCCTGGAACAGCTGTCGCTTTGTGAGACGCGTGTGTGTGTGTGTGTGTGTGTGCGCGCACGTGCAAAAGACTCACCATGCCCTCAAAGCCGACTCGGTAAAGGTTCTTGGCCCCGTTGTCCCACAGGACGTAGGCGGCGCTATGAGGACTTGCTGCACTCCAGTCCTGGATCTCCGTCACCTACAGTAATCACGAGGGGGAAATAAAACAAGCTGCTAACAGGGCTGTGGATCTGTCCTTCACAGATAGCTGACGTTTAAGGTTTTTTTCCCAAGGCCAAGCCCCTCAATACTGAGAAAACCCAGTGTGCAGACTGGCGAGACGTTCAGTACCCACAAACTTTATCTCGTCTTAACAGATGTTGAGTTCGGCAGTGTGATGTGAATGTTGGTGACGTGTAAACTCGTGTGTACGCTTTTGTGTCAGGTGATTTGTTTGTCTTACGTTTAGCCAGACCGCAATGTTGTGTACAGATTCATTCTCATTAATCAAATATTGAAATCTTGTGTAAATTGTTGTTAGGTGTAAAGTTGTGATGTGGAACATAAAGGTGTGTAGTGTAAAGTTGTCTGTGGGTGTCCTTTACAGATTAATCAGAAAATTGTGTAATCAGAAAAAGTTGTTCAGTATAAAGATGTGGCATGTAAAGCTATGTAAAGTTCTGTTTTGTATAGTTATTCTGTGTAAAGCCATGTAAAGTGTAAAGATACTGGGTGTAAAGTGTTTTTGTAGTTATTCTGTGTAAAGTTGTTTCCGTATAGCTGTTCAGTGTAAAGGTGTGTTCGGTGTGTGTAAAGGTGTGTTCGGTGTGTGTAAAGGTGTGTTCAGTAAAGGTGTGTTCGGTGTGTGTGTAAAGGTGTGTTCGGTGTGTGTAAAGGTGTGTTCGGTGTGTTCAGTAAAGGTGTGTTCAGTAAAGGTGTGTTCAGTAAAGGTGTGTGTAAAGGTGTGTTCGGTGTGTGTAAAGGTGTGTTCGGTGTGTGTAAAGGTGTGTTCGGTGTGTGTAAAGGTGTGTTCAGTAAAGGTGTGTTCGGTGTGTGTAAAGGTGTGTTCAGTAAAGGTGTGTTCGGTGTGTGTAAAGGTGTGTTCAGTAAAGGTGTGTTCAGTGTGTGTAAAGGTGTGTTCAGTAAAGGTGGGTTCAGTGTGTGTAAAGGTGTGTTCAGTAAAGGTGGGTTCAGTGTGTGTAAAGGTGTGTTCAGTAAAGGTGGGTTCAGTGTGTGTAAAGGTGTGTTCAGTAAAGGTGTGTTCAGTGTGTGTAAAGGTGTGTTCAGTAAAGGTGTGTTCAGTGTGTGTAAAGGTGTGTTCAGTAAAGGTGGGTTCAGTGTGTGTAAAGGTGTGTTCAGTAAAGGTGGGTTCAGTGTGTGTAAAGGTGTGTTCAGTAAAGGTGGGTTCAGTGTGTGTAAAGGTGTGTTCAGTAAAGGTGTGTTCAGTGTGTGTAAAGGTGTGTTCAGTAAAGGTGTGTTCAGTAAAGGTGTGTTCAGTAAAGGTGTGTTCAGTGTGTGTAAAGGTGTGTTCAGTAAAGGTGTGTTCAGTGTGTGTAAAGGTGTGTTCAGTAAAGGTGTGTTCAGTGTGTGTAAAGGTGTGTTCAGTAAAGGTGTGTTCAGTGTGTGTAAAGGTGTGTTCAGTAAAGGTGTGTTCAGTGTGTGTAAAGGTGTGTTCAGTAAAGGTGTGTTCAGTGTGTGTAAAGGTGTGTTCGGTAAAGGTGGGTTCAGTGTGTGTAAAGGTGTGTTCGGTAAAGGTGTGTTCAGTGTGTGTAAAGGTGTGTTCAGTAAAGGTGTGTTCAGTGTGTGTAAAGGTGTGTTCAGTAAAGGTGTGTTCAGTGTGTGTAAAGGTGTGTTCAGTAAAGGTGGGTTCAGTGTGTGTAAAGGTGTGTTCAGTAAAGGTGGGTTCAGTGTGTGTAAAGGTGTGTTCAGTAAAGGTGGGTTCAGTGTGTGTAAAGGTGTGTTCAGTAAAGGTGTGTTCAGTGTGTGTAAAGGTGTGTTCAGTAAAGGTGTGTTCAGTGTGTGTAAAGGTGTGTTCAGTAAAGGTGGGTTCAGTGTGTGTAAAGGTGTGTTCGGTAAAGGTGGGTTCAGTGTGTGTAAAGGTGTTCAGGTATTTGGTTTAACGTTGTGCAAAGATGTTCTGGGTAAGGTTGTAAAGGGTTCCTAAATATGTAAAGGTAGTCAGTAAAACAGTGTGTAAAGTTTAGGTGTATAAAGTTGTGATGTAAAGTAGATTCCAGCACTTCAGCTGGAATGATTTATTCTTATTAAATGCTAATATTGACTTTACAGTCCACAGGTAAAGATTTTTTTTGGGTTTTTTTCCTACATGTTAATACCTTTCCTCTCCTGCCGTTTCCTCCGTCCTGATCCTCCCACTGCCAGTCCACTCCCCGCACCACACGGCCTCCGGTGAAGATCCCTCGCGCCGTGATCTTCTTTGATTTTCGACGAGATTCTAAAAGGACTCTAGACCCCCCCCCCAAAAAAGGCCAACTTTGATTAGACTACAACCGGCTGGATGTTAACCTGAAGGAAAAGCTGCACTGTACAAACTTTAATGCACTTCCATGATTGAAAAATCGACTCTGAAATTAATCATTAGTCATTAAATTTGTCATTTGAACTGAAAAAAAGGAAACGGTTTTGAATAAGTGCCACCTGATCGCCAGGGTTTATATAATAGTCTGGCCTAAAAAAAAAAAAAAAAAAAGGATGTGTGATATTCCTGATCTTAACTGCATTCCTGGATCAAATCTAATAAAATTTTTTAATCAAACACAATAATCCCATTACACACGCAACATTAAACCCGCGCTCCTGTCCTAAAAACCCCATACATAACTGTCAGCTTTATTGTTAGACAGACGGCTGGAGTAGACGAGGCAGCTGGCAGTCTGAAAAACTCCTGCGATTCCTTTTACACGGAGCAAAAAACAAAACAAAAAAATCCCGCCGTAACGCAGAACAATGCTCCCGAGAGAACGGTCGCTCGCGCGGAGCAGCTGTTAGACAAACCCCATTGTTTGGGGTCGTTACAGAGCGCAGGCACGAGCGAGGCGACTCGAACCGACTGCTGGGCATCTCGGGGTTAATCACCTCACCATATGGAGACAGGAGACTTTATTCAGCCCTGATGTCAGGGTTAAAGTGCACATTGATCACCGAGATCCTCAAACAAACCCGCTGAGTTGCCAAAAGTATTGGGACACTTTGCGTTTCCGGCCATGGTCGCTTCTTCGCCGGACTTTGAGCACAACGTTGGAGGCGCAAAATTGTACACAACGTCTTTGGATGTGGGTAGAATGAAATTTCTCCCTGATTCAAACCTGTTCCAGGATAACCATCTCCTCACCTCACCCTACATCAGTACCGGACTTGAATCTCACAAATCTCCACTCTAAAATCTAATGGAACACCTTCCCAGGAGAGTGGAAGCATTTCTAACAGAACTCGGATCCGCTCACCGTTCGCTGCCGGGTGTGGTGATGCGGTAAAACCGGTGTCTCAGGTGGTGTTTGTCTCCGTGGTAACAGGTGGTGCAGAGGTCGTAGTTGGTGCACTCGGCGCATTTCCAGCGGATCCCGATGATGGGCTGCTGCCTGCAGGTGTCGCACATGGTGCCGTCATGCTTGATACCTACGGGGCAGAGACGCTTTTTATAGAAGGAGTCTCCGGTACCAAAGCCAATGCGGCTCACCGGTGTGTTTAACTCTGTATTATGGTGATACGACAGAAATAGGGGTTTCTTGGCTACATCATAAGCAAGAACAGGAAGTAACCGACGTCTTTGATGTTCCACATCATTACCTTAACCACAAGTCTAGACATTTTTTTTTGTGAGGACACAACGCACCAGTGGGTTATTTTTGTAAAACAGCACCGTGTCTTATTTCAAATGAAAACTGTGCTTTTCCACATAACCTCGTCTCCGTACAAACAATAAACAGCATGCAACATTTACGGCGTTTAGCGGAGGCCCCTTTACTGAGCGGCTTGCATTTTAGAGGACAGGAGAAAAGAATATAGAAATATATTTCTATAATATATTTCTAAATAGAAGGGGGAAAAAAAATTAAGGTTCATACAACTGAGCAGATGCACGACCTTCAGAAGACGTATCCCTGATTCTAAACTTCTCCATCCTGAACACTTACCTGAGTTCAGGTACACAGCTCTTACATCTGAGACTAAATGCTCCATAGATGTCAAACATTTAAGGTTCTAGTTTATTTTAACAACATGCTGAACGAGTCCCGTTTGAGCGTATAATGGTCACAGGATCGCAGTGAATAAATCAACATGCAAATGAGCCTGCTGTGTCATCCAGCGAGTGGATGAGTGAGTGAAAGATACTCAGGGGGAAGGACGGAGAAAAATCACTTGACACAACAATGAATGATAGATAGACAGATAGACAGATAGACAGTGAGGTAGATAAAGTAGTAGACAGACAAATAAATTAACAGACAGATAGGCAGAACGATAGATAGTCAGATATACAGGTAGTGATACAGATAGACAGAGAGGTAGATAGAGAAGTAAACAGACAGGTAGATAAATACATAAAAAGACAGATAAGCAGAACGATAGATAGACTGATATACAGGTAGAGTGATACAGATAGACAGGGAGGTAGATAGAGAAGTAGACAGACAGGTAGATAAATAGATAAACAGACCGATAGACAGACAGATATACAGGTAGAGTGATACAGATAGACAGACAGGAAGATAAATAGACAGATAGATAAGCAAAACGATAGATAGACAGACAGGTAGATAAATAAATAGACAGATAAACAGACGGATAAACAGACAGATAAACAGACATAAACAAACAGACAGACAGACAGACAGACAGAACGATAGATAGACTGATATACAGGTAGAGTGATACGGATAGACAGACAGACAGGTAGATAAATAGACGGATAGATAAGCAGAACGATAGATAGACAGGCAGACTAAAACAGATAGACAGACAGGTAGATAGATAAACAGACATAAGCAGAACGATAGATAGATAAACAGCCAGATAAGCAGACCGATAGACAGACAGGTAGATAAATAAATAGACTGATAAGCAGAACATGATAGATAGATAGATAGATAGATAGATAGATAGATAGATAGATAGATAGATAGATAGATAGATAGATAGATAGATAGATAGACAGAATGATAGACAGACAGGTAGATAAATAGACAGACATAAGCAGAACATGATAGATAGATGGATGGATGGATGAGTGGATAGATAGATAGATAGATAGATAGATAGATAGATAGATAGATGGATAGATGGATGGATGGATGGATGGATGGATAAGCAGAATGATAGACAGACAGATACACCGAGGTGAAGGAGGTCTAAATGCGGTGTGACTCGTGACCTGTCGGCGCGCTGTCCAGTATCCGGACGTCGTAGGCCCCGGAGCAGCGGTAGTTGGCCGCGGTGCCGTTATCCCACACCACCACGACCTCTTCGGGGCTTTCGAAGCTCCTCACGGTGCCCACATGGCCCTCTCCGCCGTCCTGCTTGCCCCACTTCCAGTCGGGGCCGCGGAACACTCGAGCGCCCACTCCTTCCATCATGACTCGGTTATTCCGGCCGCTGCTCATTTAACGAATAACTACAAATAATAATAAAAAAGGAGAAAAAAAATAAATAAAAGACAAGAAGAAAAACACTCTAAACTTTCGCTTGCAGGAAAAACGTTAGCAGAACCGGATAACCGCTGCTAGCCGTGTAACCGTTATCCTGAGCTGACTAGCCTGCGAGCTAACAATACACACAAACAAACCCAGCTAGCATGACTAGCATCATCACTAGCCCCAAATTCACCACTAACACCTCCACAACACCAGCAAACACGACCGTGTCCTTTATTCCCTCTAAAGTCGAGGTTTTTATATTAATTAGTGTTAAAGGTGTGTTTATTTACACCTTTCCATCTCCCTGGAGCTCTAACTAGCTGCCCAGGCGCCTGTGAACCGGCTCAGGAGGAGTCCCTCTGCCCTGCAAAACAACAGGACACGAAGACGGAAAAATGGGAAATTTACCAGGAGGAAACACGGGACTGAAAATGCAAAACTGAGATTCGGAGCTCAACAGATGATTCCCGTTTGAGAAGAAAAAAATGGTGGAAATATTTCTGTCTTCCAAAACTAGGAATATGTATTATATTTTTTGCGGAAAGCTGCTGTTTTCCTGGAGTTGTAATACAAAACAATGAGACGCAGACCCAGACCCAGACCCAGAACCAGGACCCGGAGTTGGACGTAAAGCAGGAGCACATTCAGAACCAGGTCTCCTACATGTCTCCGAGTCTCCCCTTTTTGTCCGACACACCGCTCTTTCCCCCTCCCCGGTCCCCAGGCTTCATTTCCGGCTCGGTGGGGTTTACTTACTTCCAGCCCGTGTCTCTGTCACTCTGTGTCTCTCTCCCTCTGTCCCTCTCTCTGTCCCTCTCTCTTTCTCTTTCTCTCTCTCTCTCTGTCTCTCTCTCTCTCTCTCTCTCTCTCTTGAAGTTCTCCGGCTGAAGGGAACCTCCGGTGCTCTGTGAGAAAGCGCTCTAATGGAGCGGAAAGTCGAATCTTTTCTCGCACAGCGTCGCCATTACAGTTGCCTGCCAGTCTGTCTGCGGGTCCCCGAGACCCCGCCCCCTTCCCATGACGTCACTCTCTCTCTCTCTCTCACACTCACACACACACACACACTTTTGATTATAAAACTGAAAGAAACTCAGTTCTAATTATATAACATTTATCTGCGATAGATAGATAGATAGATAGATAGATAGATAGATAGATAGATAGATAGATAGATAGATAGATAGATAGATAGATAGATAGATAGATAGATAGATAGATAGATAGACAACAAAGGTTGAAAAACAGAAATTAGTGGAAAAATATCACATTCATGTTGCTTTGCAATAATGTGAACATTTCTATTATTATTATTGTTATCATTAATAATAATAATAATAATAATAATATAAATGCTTTATTAGCGTGTTATTATATTATATGATATTATAAAAATAATATAAAAATGATTATAAAGTGTCCCAATCCCTTTTATTATTATTATTATTATTATTATTATTATTATTATTATTGTTGTTGTTGTTGTTGTTGTTGTTGTTGTTGTTGTTGTTAATATTAGTAGTTTATCTCTGAGTGGGTGGAGAAGAGTGATAGCAGGAGTGATTTGTGATAGAAGAGTATCTGTGAGAATGAAAGGGAAAGTTTATAGGACTGTGGTGAGACCTGAGATGTTGTATGGTTGAGAGACAGTGGCATTGAGTAAAAGACAGGAGGTGGAGCTGGAGGTAGCAGAGCTGAAGATGTTGAGGTTTTCGTTGGGAGTGACGACGATGGACAGGATTAGAAATTATTTTATTAGAGGGACAGCACATGTAGGATGTTTTGGAGACAAGGTGAGGGAGGTGAGATTGAGGTTTGGACATGTGCAGAGGAGGGACATGGGGTATATCAGCAGGAGAATGCTGAGGATGGAGACACCAGGAAGGAGGAAAAGAGGAAGACCAAGGAGGAGGTTTGTGGATGTGGTGAGGGAAGACATGCAGGTAGTTGGTTTGAAAGAGGCAGATGTAGAGGACAGTAATATGGAGACAGATGATCCGCTGTGGCGACACTAATAATGGGAGAAGCCGAAAGAAGAAGAGCTCTGATTTAGTAAATATCGAATTATATTTGAATAAAGGACTTGAGCACAAACTACTTACTTAGAAATGTATTTATAATTATAATTTATTTAAAAAAAGAACAATTTAAACCGATTAACTCAATCATACATTTTTGTTTGTTTGTTTGTTTGTTTGTTTGTTTGTTGTGTCCCAGCAGGTGAAGACAGGAGACCGATATAACAGCAGCCACACGGGGGCGCTAATACCAAGCGTTAGCGAAAGCTACAGTGTTGGGGAAAAAAAAGCCCGGATTTTAGCGGAGGACGTTTAATTTACCCGAGACAATTCTAGATCCGTTGATTTATGCGTCTCGTCACGTAGAATTTGTCTCTGCTTCCTCGGAAATGTTTTCTTTCTCCTCCACTGTCCAGCCGCAGGTAACCGCACAGCCATGCTAGCTCGTCCTGATTAGCTTGTACAGAGTGTTAGCTTGACCCGTTTGCGTTTAAACAGTGTTTATCAATATGATAGCGGGTTTTATTTAGTAAATCTGCCTGTAATCGGAGCACTAGTTTATTTTAAATCAATAGCTTAATCTGAGTGTATGTAGTTCAAACGTTAGCTTGGAAACCTTTAATATTTTATTACTAGTTCCTTGCTAAAATGCTGGTTCAATCCCAAATTGCCTCCTTGTTTTATAAGTAGTGCACAAAGTAGGGTGCGGAGGTAATTATTCGACCCCGTTTGTAGTGCGCATATCAAGGCAAGAAGGCACTATTTAGGACATGGCCACTTAGTTCTAGGCCTACAGTAACGATAGCGAATCAAATGTTCATATTTTTTCAAATGCTAATTTTATTGCTGGACATTTTAAACTTCCTAAAGATAAAACAAAAAGCTTAAATGTAGTTTCTTGTTTTAAAAAGTGAATGTTTATGCAATAATAATAACAGTAATAATAACAGTCTAGGGTTTTCTTGTTGTGTTAGAACGAGTTAGTGGTTTAGTGCGCATGCGTAAAATGAACACCTTGATGAAAGATGATGATGATGATGATCTATTCTCAGGTCACGGTTCCTCTGAGTCACCTGATCAGCGCCTTCCACGCTATTAAGGGTTCAGTGGTCAAACCTCAGCACAGAGAGAGAAGATCAGAGCCAGAGCTACACTGCACAGAGGTACGACACACCTGGACACACCTGAGCGAAATGTTCACCTGCTGTTCCTCCTGTCGTTTCATCCCTGGATCATGAATTTTCCAGGTTATAATGTATCACCGCTATGTTACAGCTCTGGGATTGTTGGTTTGATCCTTATCTCACGTCATTGTCATCGTGAGTTTCCTCCTGGTTCTCTGGTTTCCTCCCTGTTTAAACTCTAAATTGCTCCAGAGGTAGAAAAGAATGAATTAATGAATCAAACCCTGATTTCTTGGATCACTGAGGGCTTGCTTTACTTCTTTGTGAGTTTCTTCCTGGTTCTCTGGTGGAAACCCTGACCAGGATCAAACACCTATTGGAGAACATCATCTATGAGGAGGATACGTAACACTGACAAGGAGAACAATGATAACATGTGTTTTTTATTAGAAAAATCTGTACAACACATCGGATTTGTTTCCCATTGGTTTGTGTTCATTTATAAAAAGAATATTTATAAATATATCCCGTTATACACAGTGTATCGTGATATCAGAAGTGTCACTGTATCTGTGACACTTAGCTTTTGAGATGCCTTCATAGATAACCACTGAGTTAATATGTTTGTTAGAAAAGTTTCTTCATTGATCTATTGATCTTCATCTCGTGTTCAGTCGTCATGGAGTCTCCGAGATGTGGGACTGACTGATCTGGGAGTAGGACATCTGGACAAACTCATGGACAGGTTGTTGCCGTGCGTCCCTCAGGACAGGACACCAACAGCTCCTCGAGCTGAATCATCGCCCTGGAGGACGTCCTACCAGTCCTCCGAGTCCTTCTTTCACAACAAATATGGTGAGAGGGACAAATGAGTGAGGGAGATGCCTGTGATAGATCTGTGTTCTTTATACAAACTGAGCACTCCTTCACACGCACTCCTTCACAGTCATTCCTTTTCACACTCACTCTTTCACACTCACTCTCCTTCACACTCCTTCATAGACACTTTTTCACACTCACTCCTTTTCACACCCACTCATTTTCACACCCACTCCTTTTTACACTCACTCTCTTTCACACCAACACACACTCTTTTACACTTACTCCTTTTCACACTCACTCTTACACTCACCCCCCCCCCCCCCCCGCGCTCATTCATCATTTCACACTCACTTATTCACACACACTCCTACACACTTCTTTACACTCTTCCACACAGACTCCTTTTCACACTCACTCCTTTTCACACTCACTCCTTTTCACACTCACTCCTTTTCACACTCACTCTCTTTCACACTAACACACTCATTTACACTCACTCTTTTACACTCCCACACTCACTCTTTCACACTTTCTCGCTCATTCATCATTTCACACTCACTCTTTTCTCACTCACTCACTCATTCACTCTCTCTCTCTCTCTCTCTCTCTCTCTCTCTCTCTCTCTCTCTATCTCTCTCTCTCTCTTACTCCTTCACACTCCCTCATTCACTCACCTGATTACTGAAAGTGATGTAATAACTTTATCGGTCTGGATGTTTTTTGGTAAGAATGTTGATTCATGTTTTTTTGTTTTTTTTTCCCTCCCATCCAGGTTTTTCTCTCACCAGGATGGGAGCGGCATCTTCAGTTTTTTGCAGACGAAGTGCTTCTCCGCTCCAGACAGTGTGTGCCGAGCTAAACCTCTGTCCAGGTAACTAAAGCCACGGTCTTTCAGCATGCAAACTTGCGTCATAACGTTTATCTCCGCACGGGCCGCACGTCTTCACGTGATATAAATTGGCTGTTTGCTAATGTTTTGTGGAAAATAGAATGTAGTGAAATCAAATCACGCATCAAACCCTTATACTGTATCAGTTCTTGTTTATTTTATTTTATTTATGTTTTATTTGTAAAAGTAAGTATAAATGCACTTGACTACTAAGTGCCAAGCATGTTTTGGTATTTTGTCTCATTTGGATGAAAACTATCACCCCACAGCTGATGTGTACAGACACACATACACAACATCAAGATGTATGCAATATTTCAGACAAGTACATAGTTGCATCATTTAGCAGTAACCGGACTGCTGTCATATTTACACACACACAAAAAAAAAAAAAAAAGGCACAATTTACAGAAATCCGTGTTTCCCCGCAGTGTTGATGCAAAGACGAGGTTTTAAAACCCTGAAGTCTAAAACGAGGCGTCTCCAGAGTGGCTTCGAGCATTCTCAGGATACGGACACCTTCACGCCGTCGTTTATGAAGGTCTGATCCGAGTGCAAGCGTGAAATAAGAAAAACAAATGGTTTTCCGACACCCAGTTTATTTATTTATTTCTTCACGCTGTGTACGTCTCATTTTTGGTCTCTACAGAACTTACTTATGCGTGATAAAGGCCAAGTTCCCGAGACGTTAGACCATCTTCTGAAAACCAAAAACATTCCTGATGCACACCACGACGCTTTCAAGACGGGATTCGCCGAGGGCTTTCTGAAAGCTCAGGCTCTCACACAGAGAACACAAGGTCAGAATTACATCAGGTTTATTATTATTTATGATTATATTTCATATTTCTTAAATCTGTGTTTGAGCCGTAGCTGTGTAACACACCGATATTCATGTATTTGAAATCCGTTTTCCTCTCTAGAGTCGTTACGGCGAACACGGCTGATCCTGTTGGTCCTCTTGCTGGTTGGATTGTATGGACTCTCCAAAACGCCGTTTCTTTCGGGTACATTTTTTCCGATCTGCGCAGTTGCTTAACATTTAGCAGATGTACAAAAGTGCTTTAAGTCTACAGCAATAAATAAATCCACAGTAGTAGGCTAGATTACATACCTAATATAAATCAGACTACAACTCTTGATTTCTGGAGCGAGATGGAAAAATCTAAATTTAAGCAGTGACTGGGATAATTCTCGAATCACTGTGAGCATGGTAGCAGGTTTTGTGGTGGGTGGGTGGGTGGGTGGGTGTGTGTGTGTGTGTGTGTGTGTGTGTGTGTGTGTGTGTGTGTGTGTGTGGAGCGCAGCGCAGCGTGCCTTTGGTGTGTGAACTGTAATCTATCCGTCCCGGACAGTGCGATTCCGAACCACATCAGGCCTGGATTCGGCGGTGGACCCGGTCCAGATGAAAAACGTGACATTCGAGCATGTGAAAGGCGTGGAGGAGGCCAAGAACGAGCTGCAGGAGGTCGTGGAGTTCCTCAGGAACCCACAGAAGTTCACCGCCCTGGGAGGAAAACTCCCAAAAGGTAAACCTTTTATCGAAGAACACTCAACACAGACGTGACGTATCGTTTGTTCATCATTCCTGTGGTATTTTTTTTCAGGGATTTTGTTAGTCGGTCCTCCAGGAACAGGGAAAACCCTGCTGGCACGCGCCGTAGCCGGGGAAGCCGACGTGCCTTTTTACTACGCCTCTGGATCGGAGTTCGACGAGATGTTTGTGGGCGTCGGCGCAAGCCGAATCAGGAACCTTTTCCGTAAGCGCCGCCCTGATGCACAACTTTCTCCGTTAAGAAAAAGGAGCAGGGATGAGAAATTATTTACAATGAGGATGTTGTTGTTGTTTACATGCTCCAGTATTCCACTTCCTTTTTATTTTAAAGATTTAGAATGATGCGTAGGAAGGTTTAATAATGTTCTCTTTACATGATGGTCTACTCTGCTTATGGAAAGCCTGAGGAAATATAAACCAGACAGACAACCAGACAGACAACCAGACAGACAACCAGACAGACAACCAGACAGAGAGACAGACCTTTGTTTTTTTTTCATTACCTTTTCGATCCCAACACTTCAATCGTTCAATCGTCACTCACGTACGTCTCGGCACACAAACGGCGTGACTCGTTTATCCTGGACGTACATTTTTAATTTCCCCGTCAGGCGAGGCCAAAGCGAACGCTCCGTGCGTGATCTTCATCGACGAGCTCGACAGCGTAGGAGGGAAGAGAATCGAGTCTCCCATGCACCCTTATTCCAGGCAGACCATCAACCAGCTTCTGGCTGAGATGGACGGGTGAGTGTGTCTCGAGTGTGTCCCGACCCACGTCATTTCAACGTGCCTAACGTGCATCACATGTTTCGCTCGTTTTCATTTTGCAGATTCAAACCGAACGAAGGCGTCATCGTTATTGGAGCTACGAACTTCCCTGAAGCTTTAGATAAGTGAGTATCTTCACTCAGGGTTTTTTTTTGCTTGTGTGTAATCACCAGACATGAATAACTCAGGATTTCACAGTCACCAAACCTTAATTGCACCAGAGTGGGTAAATCCAATAATAATAAATATTCAATTAAAGCTTTGAAAGTCTCTCCATTTCATTTAACCTAATGGTCTAGATTTGTAGTTGCTGGTCTGTCGAGATGCCTTCAGCTGGGGGGGAGGTAGCAGCTCGGTGGTTAAGGTTCTGGATTACTGATCTAAAGGTCAGATGTTCAAGCTCCTGTATCACCAAGCTGCCACTGTTGGGGCCCTTGAGCAAGGCCCTCAACCCTCTGTGCTCCAATTGGGCTGTATCACGGCTGACCCTAGCTTCCTAACATCACTGGGATAAAAAAGCTTTTTCCTGTCTTCCTTTCCTGCTTTCCTTTTCTAAATAATTCAAATAAATGCATGTGATTGGATAAACCACAGCAGAGGGTCTACAGCCTAAACTACAGCCTTTTTCTTTTTTATCATCTCTATGGTCCACTGTAATACTACTTTAAATCCTCCATTACTTACAAGAGAGTTAATAATTAATCCAGTGGGTTTCATGTTACCATCCCACAGCGCGCTGATCCGCCCGGGACGCTTCGACATGCAGGTCACTGTCCCCAGACCGGACGTGAAAGGCCGGACGGAGATTCTGAAGTTGTACCTGAAAAAAATTAAAGTAGACCCCGGTATATGATCTACCACATACGAATAATATTTATTACACTGTTTTACTAGTGGTGCAACGGATCACAACATACTCACGGTCGAGATCACGGATCGGAAAATCTTTTCGGATCGGCAAAAAAAGAAATGGGGAGGAAATGAACCTAATTTGCTTTCCATATATTACAGACAGCAAGGAAACGCTCCCAAACATGCGGGAGGCTTTTCAAGGTTTTGCTGCTCCTCCGCCAGCCGTTGCTGTTGTTGATTAATTAACACGTCCTGTTCACGTGAACACGTGACTGCTCTGTGTAGTTAGGAAATTACTTAAAAAGCAACATCGGCAGGGGAAAAACAAAACTTTCATCCTGCGGTTGTTTTAAAAAAAAAAATTTTTTTTAAGTTTAAAAATTGAGCAGTTAATCCTCCGTTAAACCGTAAGTCAACTGCGATCCGACGCACTCTTAACGTCTACACGACTCGGTTGCACCCTTGTAGTAACGCGTCCTTTCAAACGTGACCCCGGACAGCTGTGGAGGCCGAGATCATTGCCAGAGGAACGGTGGGTTTCTCCGGAGCCGAGCTGGAGAACCTGGTGAACCAAGCTGCGTTGAAGGCTGCCGTTGACGAGAAAGAGATGGTGACCATGAAGGAGCTGGAGTTCGCCAAGGACAAAATTCTGATGGGTTAGTATCAACCAATCATGATGACTTTTCCGAATGATGGTATGAGTCAGTCAGGAATTTCGTTTCTGTTTGGAAACTATGGGCAAAAGTATTGAGAAATCTGACTTACCCAGCTGTATGTGCTTCTTCCCTAAACAAAGTTGGATAGGAAGCTGGCACAAACTTGTATAGGATCCAAACCTGTTCCAACATAACACGAAGCCAGCTCCATGAAGATATGCTTTACTTGGGTTGGAAGTGTTTTGAAGATTTCCTGCAATAGAGCTCTGACCTCAACTCTTTAGGATTGAACACCTTTGGGATGAATGTAATTGCTGACTGCACTCCAGGTATCCAGGTAAATTCCACATTTAGTCTCAAATTTGCTCTTCTAAATTCTTTAACTCGTCTGGGAAGATGTTGCACTAGATTTCTGAGTGTGTTAGTAAAGTCAGGTTCTGATGTAGGTGATGTGAGGAGGCCTGTAGTGCAGTCAGTGTTCACATTTATCCTGAAGCTGTTCAGTAGGGTTGAGATCAGAGCTCTAAAGCTGGCCACTCAAGATCTTTTTCTTAAAACCATGGAAATCAAATCTTCATGGAGCTCAGTTTGTACACAGGAGCAATGTCATGCTGGAACAGGTTTGGGCTTCCAAGTTCAAGTGAACGCAAAATTTTATTATTCAGCATCCGAAGACGTCCTGTACAGTTGTGGGCCTCCCGCTTTGTGGTAACAGTTTGGAGAAGAACCACATATCAGGTGGCCCAATACATTTCTCCATATAGTCTACTTCATCCATAGATACATGTATAACGAAATCCCGTTTTGTTTTTATTGCCCAAACAGGACCGGAGCGTCGGAGTGCTGAGATCGATGAGAAAAACAAAGTGATCACAGCCTACCACGAGTCAGGACACGCGATCATCGCCTACTACACCAAGAACGCAATGCCCATCAACAAAGCCACCATCATGCCGAGAGGCCCCACTCTGGGTCATGTGAGTCGGACACACTCATCCGTGTTTTTTTTTTTTGTAGCACACAAACGAAGCATTAAAAATCTCAAAATTTTGCCTCTGATTGGTCAGAAGGCATTGAGTAATCTTGTAAGTTTTTTTTT
Organism: Silurus aristotelis; assembly: GCF_946808225.1. Taxonomy (NCBI): domain Eukaryota; kingdom Metazoa; phylum Chordata; class Actinopteri; order Siluriformes; family Siluridae; genus Silurus; species Silurus aristotelis. The sequence goes on along the minus strand of NC_139595.1, from coordinate 2,639,220 downwards.
TTATGACTGTGCTCATTGTAATATCGTTTCTATAGTAACAGATCGTTTTTGGGAGTCTCCAGTTTCAGTTCTTTTTGTTTCACGCGTTAATTAATCATGGGGGGGAAAGACGACGCGTTCAAATGGACGCATCCCGCCCCCTTCACAGACCTGTACACATCTAAGCATTGCGAGAGTCTGTAGTGATGTGTTCTTTCGAGAATAAATCAGCTGCGTCACACCAGAAAAAAACTGGATTACAAATTGGCTCAAACTAAAGTAATTTTCATTGAAGCCTAAGTGATGCTTGTTTTTAATCATTAAAATAAATTGTCATTGCCACCGTAACCCAAGTGATAGACTTGTGTTCAATAATAAATTAATTGATTTGATTGAGATTAAACGCGATTCGTTCGACATCATTTAATTAATCCGATTTATTTTTTTTATGTATCCATTCACAGCCCTAATAAATAGATGAAAGTATGATGTGTAGTTATTTGATAAAAAATTTGAATAACACATCAGGACTTATTTTTATGGATCCTGTACATCATTGCTTTCGTCTGAAGAAAGTTACATTGGGTTTATTTTGCTATCGAGCGAGTTATCGAGTCGTTGTTTCGGCCCAGGTGTCCATGCTGCCGGAAAACGACCGGTGGAGTGAGACCCGAGCTCAGCTTCTGGCCCAAATGGACGTCAGCATGGGGGGTCGCGTCGCAGAGGAGCTCATTTTCGGAAATGACAACATCACCACCGGTGAGTCCACACCTGTGCAGGCTTCAGTGAGTTTGAACAAGTGTTTTGAATGGTTTCCTAAAGCTTCGCAGCTGGTGTCTGGAGGCCATCATTCTGCCTGATTTCTACAAATTCTACACATTTTTATCCTTGCTTTGTTCCAAATGACAAAATCTTTATTTGTATTGATATTATTTACCTGATTTTTCGCCATTCATAGGCTACAAATTAGAGGTTGATCTATAGTGGATTTTACCGATAGCTAGGTTGGATCATAGATACCAATAGTTTTTAAAATGGATGCTTAACTTAATTACAAAAAGTAGTACAGAATCATAAGAAATGTGCTTAATAAAATATGAATATGAATAAATATATTTGTATTATTAATAAACGATAACAAATAAATACAATGTAGCGCTCTCCGTGCAACGCGCTCTCTGCGGTGCGTCAGCGAAACTATATATAGATATATATTTAGACAGAATTATATATTTTTTTATTACATTTATATTTGGTGCCTTAGTATTTAGGTGTCGGTCTTTATTTTTTAGTAGGGTCAATTGTCGGAGTAAAACTTGTGTATTTGTTCTGTTTTTATATCATTGTTTTTTACAATTTATTTTTATTGCATTCTGACAGGTGCATCCAACGATTTCGACAGCGCCACAAAGATCGCCAAACTGATGGTGACGCAGTTCGGCATGAGCGAAAAGGTTTGTGTTCCGCCTGTAACATTTCAGCTCTTGGATATGTGTTACGCGAGAACTACCCTCAATAAAAATCCAATTCTAACTCGTTTCAGACATCTGACGGTTGAGCTTTACTTCTGTTTCAAACGGTTCCCCACACCGATCAATTCTACTTAATTGTGTCCAGGAGAATATCAATCCTGCGAACATTCAATAAGTTGTTGAGATATGTCACTAGCAAAGCACGGCAAGGAAATCGGATATGAAAATATAATTAATTTCGGTCAAAATTATTGATTAATTAGGTTGTGAATTAATCAACTAATCCATTGTTTAATTTGATAGTTGGTTCATCAACCAATTAAATATTTGTAATTGGTTAATACAATTTTAGCCATTTTTTTAAGCCAGGGTGAATTAAAGCTTCTGCAGACACATTATTTTTATTTATTATTTTCTCTTTTTCCTGTGTATTTTAATTAGAGGTTAATTGAATCTTTAGGATAGTTGATTGCTGGAACTATCCGCTATTGGCAAAAATCAATACTGATAGTTTTTCCGGGTTGCATCTATTGCTGCAGTGACTGAGAAGGTCACAAGAGCGGCCTCTAGAGGCGAATCACTGAATCTACGTACTGTTTGTTTTTGCACGCGCGACTGCACGCTGCACAGAGATTTAATATAATTTATTTAAATTTAAAATGAAGATCTATTTCATTGAACACATTGTCACGATTCAGTACTGTTTTACATGGAGTGTTATGGTTTTTTATTCATTTATACAGAATTGGTAAAATCGGTCAACCGATAAATTTTTATGAATTTTCTTTTACTTATTTTCTTTAAAAACTATTCTTTCAATTCTGTAGTTTGTGTACATTTTCGATTATAGAACTGAACATAAACAATATTCTAATAAATAATAATAATATTACTGTAATGAGGCCTCATTATTTCAAGAACTTACCGTTTTTGCTACACTTTTTTTTACTTTTTCATGGTCCAGATGGGTGTCATGACGTACACAGACCTGTCAAAGCAAAGCCCAGAGACGCAAGCAGCCATTGAACAGGAAGTCAGGACACTTCTGAGAGTAAGCTTTTATTCATCTGTTCACCACAAAACAAAAAACACGTATTGCTGGGGGAAAAAATATTTGGTGTCCAAATACTTTTGCCAGCTTGTGCTTTTACAGGAATCATACGAGCGTGCTAAAGTGGTCCTGAAGGCCCGTGCAAAAGAGCACAAGAACCTGGCCGAGGCACTGCTGAGGTACGAGACGCTGGACGCCAGAGAGATTCAGATGGTCTTGGAGGGAAAGACGTTGGACAGCAGATGAGTCGTGTGTGTGTGTGTGTGTGTGTGTGTGTGTGGGAGAGAAAGTGAATGCACATGAAAGTCAAAGCAATACAAGCTGAAACTCGAGCCTTTTACTGTTCGTATGCTGAAATCCACACTACTCCCTAATAATGACACACTCCTGCGAAATTCTCCACAGTGGAGAGATGCAGGGGAGTGTGCAGGAGATCAGAGAATTCTCTACGCACTTTGTAGACTTAATGATCACGATGTATAACGTGTACTCACTGAATTGGGGGGGGGGGGGTGCTTTCTTCTCATTTTGGCTTCATGCTGGATTTCACGATCTGGGAATTATGAGATGAACGATTAGGAGGCTCAACGATTCAGAGTGAGTTCACCAAGACGGGGTCTCACAACCTGGGAATGTCAATTGGCTGTAGCTGGAGAAAGTCCTGGAACATTTTATTTGTTGTCTGGTTCTCATTTCCACCTTTCCAGTTTTATGAAATGTCAATCAAAGGCAATGTGTAATGATTGTGTGTGTGTGTGTGTATATATAAAAAATATATATGCTGGATTGGGGGAAAAACCTATATTTAAAAGCCATACACATTGTTAAAGCCTCCTTACAGGTTCGCTCGAGGGTCAGCGGATCTGTGATTTGCTGCATTAGCGAATTCAGTAAATTTCGGTTTGGTCATCTGCTCTTACTCAATCTGTCATGTATATACCAATAAACGTACAATATGAAAGAACATTTTATCTTTGTATATAGATGTATAGAAGAATGTAAGCTTTGATGGGTTTTTGTTTGGGATGAAGCTCACACATCATTCACGATTAAACGAATAAAAGCTATACAATAAACTGTGATGAATTTATTTTCTTTACTTTTCATAATCATAGAATGTCAAAAAAACTGAAATTACTCAAGTGCGCAACAGCAGTGGCAGCTTGCCGATGCAGGGATTTGAGCTCACGATGTCCTAACCAATGTTCCCCAAGACAACATCTAATTTAGAAAATTTACATGTATAATATATTAAAAATTAGGGGTGTCCTTCTTCTAGTCGAATGCTTGAATAAAAGAAGCCTGATTCAGCTCCCAATCTCGCACTCGAATCCTAACAGAATCTTCGTTGTCATGAAACAAGGATTTTGGTTATATGATGGTGCTCAATGTCTGATTTCACATAGAGCTACCGGTTTCCTCCCAATAAGTTAATATACAGCCAATTATGATAATGCTGTAAATAATAATGTGAAAAAGCTTTTAATGTTTAATGTGCTTGACAAAAATCCCCCTTTTTAGACTTTTTAAGACCCCGTGGAAACTGTTGTAGACACGAAATAATTAATGCCGTTAACACTTGACGCAAAGTCCAGCAAAAGTTAAAAACACAGGGATGAACGCAATGCCGTGAAACAAACCAAACAAAATGACGAGTAACATGATGGTGAAGAAGGTCCTGAAGATGTAGCTTACGGATGCGGAGAGCACCACCACCCCGAGGATTGTAGACAACGCCCCCTGTAGTATGGGATAGCCGAGATGGGACAGAGCCTCCACGACTTTAGCGTTCGCACCGGTTTTGACACTGGATACAAATGCGTAAGATATATGAGCTGAGAAATCCACCGAGAACCCGATACTAATGATCAGGTTGATCATTGAAATGGAATCCAAGCTGATGCCAAGCAACGCCATGAAGCCTGTGACTCCGACGACGATGGATCCAATACCGAACGTGACCCATAAAGCACAAACTGGACTTGGGATGAGTACAAGTGAGATGACGAGCATCACGGCAGTAGCGATGATGACCGTCTGAATGGTGTTGCTTGCAATCACGGTGTATTGATCATAATATATAAATGCAGGATGGTACACCACTAAAGGGAATTGGCAATTCCGGGCAGTTTTTCTCAACGTTTCTAGCATGAGCTTCTCTGACGGAATGTTACGCGTTTGAAGAAATAAACGCGAGGCTTGAATGGTACCATCAGACGTGTTGACGTCCAATCGGAGCATCGGTTGACCTTGTAGAAAAGGGTGTAGACGGTCCATGAATTCAACATCCGAGCTGATGTTGAGGTGCTTTTCTTTGGCATAACTCTCAAACGAATGAAGCCAAGATGTCAAATTCCCGACAAAAGGAAGGGCTTGGAATGCGGAAATGCAAGCTTCCAGTTGCGCTCGTTCCACTTCGTTCCAATACGGAAACGTAGCATTGATCGCCAACATGACGATCGGACCGTACTCCGCAAAGTGCGTCTGTTCGTCTTCGTAGTACTCGACCACGTACGATTGATCCACTGCGAGGTTCTTTAGGTCAATCCCTTCTTTGATCGTAGTGCATCCATAGATACTGATGGAAATGTAGCTGACGTAAAGGAGAACCACTGTGGCTTTGGCAGGACCTGTGGTCAAAAAAGGTCCGTAGAACTTCCTGAAGAACAATTCCATCAAGTGTTCCTCTTCGGTTCCAGTTTCGTGGTTGTAGCTTCCCCCTATGCAGCATGCAACATGAGCTTTTGAAGATCCGGGCAGACTTTCTTCCGGAACTTTAAGACACGTCAACCAGTGGCGATTGCTTTCCTCCCTTTTGCCGTTCAACGCCAAACACGCGCCGAAGAAGCTGATGTTATAGAGGTAGCAGAAAAAGATGGCTGTGCCAGCATACAGGCAGAAGGACCGCACCGAACCGAAGGGGTTGTTGGAACTAAGGTAAAGAGCGACGACATCGGTCAAGGTAGTGATGGTGATCGAAATAGCTGCCTTTCTGTAGGTGGCAGCCATACGCTCTGGTACACTGTCTTGCACGTTGGTCTGCTGCCAGCAGGAGATCATGATGAATATATCATCAATTCCGATCCCTGCAAGGCAATTTGGTATCAATTCATGCACCATACCCTCAGAAAAACCTAATTATGAAGTATAGGACGTGTCTTACCGAGTACCAGGAACGGAGACGTGGCCACGGTTATGACAAATGGGACGTTCATAAGCAAGAGTAAGCCGAAGCTGGAAAGCACGGCTAATCCGGTTGAGGTCACTCCTAGCAAGGCCACGCACGCTTTGTTCCTTACGTTTTCGAGCCTACAGAATGAAAATCGGCTAATCAGATCTATGTAAAGTACATTCATCTAGTAATCATAATACGAGTGTAGAGTTTGACACCAACCTGATACACGACAGCACCGAAAACAGAACGGCAATGAAGTACGCGATGGAAAAAAGCCACGTGACCGACTCCGAGCTCTTCGCAAATTCTTCTTGCCTCGATTTCGAAGTGAAATAGGACACCTGGAAGAAAGCAAACTCAAGTCATTCAGTCAGTTCAAGATTTATGGATATTAATGACTCCTAAATACCTCCTTTTTTTTAGTGTCTCAGGTTCATAACTTTGTTCCTGTTTATCCAGAGTCTGGTCATAATTTAACTGAGAAGACCAAGAAGCTGATTGTGGACAACCGGAGAACTAAGATGGGATGCGCACACACATACACATCTACATTGATGGAAGTACCTCTGACCATAAGACACTACAGAGAGTAATGTTTTTTAGAGTATCTGTACTTTACTCAAGTATATCAGTTTGGGGAGATTTATACTTTAACATCTCTACAAAAAAAAGTCAAATTTAAAGTCAAATATCGTACTTTTTACTCAACTACATTTAGCAAAAAAAATCCCTTAAATGATCTCCAGACTCGAACTAGACAAAAAAATATTTGCGTGATTTTTCCACAATAAAAGTGGTCAATTGGTCTTCAGTAAGAGCTTTATCCTGGCTATCATGGTGGATCCAGAGCCTGGCCATGGAGATACTTGTTGCATTCTAAATGGGACACCAGAAGAACTTGAGGCTTTGAGATGTGAGGTGTCCTACAAGCTTTGCCAACATGCCACCTTAGTCTATAAATCTTCCAGGTTGATTTGAACTGAACTTAAACACCTCCGATTGAGGAAGTGATGGTTTGCTTTAGATTTCAGTCAGATATAATTGTCTCTAAAACCTGGACGAGGTTGAATCTGGTGATGGTGCAGGACACAGTTGGGAGTTTTTATGAGACAAAGAAATCATAGACGTACCTGTGTTGCATTTGTTGACATTTTTCCCACCAAATCCACGAAACCTTTCAGCCAGGTGTTCTCAAGTGTGCTGTTCGTTTGCCGTAGGTAGTAAACGAGTCTCACTGCCTTGGCCCTCTGAACAAATCCATACCCGTCCACGTCCACCTGCCCGACCAAATGTCCTAGATGAACGACACCGAGTAGATCGTCTTGATATACAGGAAACGTCAGGTTGAACTCGTGGATGTTGCTTGCATTGCCGTTTAAAACCCTGATAAGAAGGTTCTCCTGACAGGATTCGTTCACCCGAGCGCAGACGTCGTTATAGGAAAACTTTCGTCCGTCGTATTCCACGGACATTCTCTTGACACAGTCGTCCACGGCTAGGATTTCCGTCAAAGCGTCTTCACTGAGGACGTTTGTCACAGAGCTGAAGATTGCGGACGAGTATGTACCGTCGTCGCTCAACCTCAGAGCAGAAAACAAGCTGCCAGTATCATCGTCGTCGTCGCTACTTCGGAAAAAGGTTTCATAGAAACTCTTCTCAACTTTTGCACGGCCGTCACCTGGCGTGAACTGCTTCACGAGGTCATTAGACTTTCTGTCCTCGAGAAAGTAGAACCCGACGCCGAGAGCCGCCGAAAGACCGAGCGGGATGACGACGAACCACCACGGATGGCGTCCGACGAATCCGCCGACTCTTCCCAGACAAGATCGGATGGGTTTCTCCACGCAGTTTGTGGTGAATACCATGGTGACTTCTTAACTTAATCCTCCGTCTTCCCTCTTCTCAGTGGTTTATCCAATGATCTCTCGCACACATCGACTTCTCCTGCTTTAGGTCTTTTCTGATCTGGCTCGGCACCTGACTCATGAAGAGCTTCATAATGAGCCTGGATCGGGTGTGGGTTGAACCTGAAACTTTCAGATGATCAAACCAACCTTGACATGAAGCACTGAAGAAAACAAAGGCTCCTCTTAAGCTCTACACCATCTTATAACCGCACAAACAATTAGAAACTGTCTCCTGATCTATCAGATAATAGTAAAGCTTTCTCCTAAGAGCTGTAATTTTCTGATGCACTGATCAGGAATCTCCTGAATCCCTTGGAGGCCATTAGGTGCCTGAGGTCCAGGACAATGGGTCTTTGTTTCAGAACAAAGAAAACCATTCTCAGGGGTTCAATAGCACACTGCTGAAGCATTCAAAAGGAAAAAAGGGATTGATGGAGATAAGTTGTTGTTGTGTCTTCCTGTACTTGTATTATGGACAGGAGTAAACACTGTGTTCGCTTTTTATCTTCGGATGTCTGAAGTGAAGCCTGTAGTAAAATCTGAATTGTTAAAAGTGTAGAGACCATAAAGAAAAGACATCGTTCCATCTTATTATCGAATATATATAAATATATGCAATATATTATATCAGGATAAGAAATTATTTTATTAGAGGGACAGCGCATGTAGGACGTTTTGGAGACAAGGTGAGGAAGGTGAGATTAAAGTTTGGACATGTGCAGAGGAGGGACATGGGGTACATCAGTAGAAGAATGCTGAGGATGGAACCACCAGGAAGGAGGAATAGAGGAAGACCAAGGAGGAGGTTTATGGATGTGGTGAGGGAAGACATGCAGGTAGTTGGTTTGAAAGAGGCAGATGTAGAGGACGGGGGGGGGGTTGGAGCGGGATGATCCGTTGTGGCGCCCCCTACTGGAAGACACCAAAAGAAGAAGAAGAAGAAGATATGCAATATATTATATAAATATATCCGATTATCTGTTCTAATAAGCTCCTCTTTTCTGGGAAGATGTTTCACTAAATTTTAGCATGTGCTTGTACAGTATCTCACAAAAGTAAGTGCACCCCTCACATTTCATTTTAGTATAATCTTCTAAAGGGACTGTACTATAGAAATAAAACTTGGATATATTTTAGAGTAGCCAATGTGCAGTTTGTACAGCAGTACAGATTTACTGTCCTTTATAACATTACTGTCTAAATAACTGGCAACAAAAATGAGTACACCCTCAGTAATAACAGCTGTATATCGCGTAACCGTGCAAAGCCACATGTCCTCTTTATCATGTTCATGTATCTTGTATTGAAGCAGTTAGAATTTGGTGCTTTGAGTCCAATTCTCTCATACTGACCACCGGATGTTCAACATGGCATCTCATGGCAAAGAAATCTGAGGATCTGAGAATTAGAATTGATCTGGTATAATTTTATTGTGTTGGCTTTGGCTTTTGGCCTTTGGCTGCTCAAACAGTTCTGACCCATCAAGCATCAACAGCATGAACGTCTTTAGCAGTTTGAGCTACAGGAGCTCGTCTGTCCTATCGGACCACACGGACCAGCCTTTGCTCCCCACGTGCACCAAGGAGCCCATGACCCTGTCGCCGGTTCACCACTTTTCCTTTCTTGCACCACTTTTGATAGATTTTGACCACTGCAGCCTGGGAACATCACACAAGAGCTGTTTAAAGATGCTCTGACCCAGCCGTCTAGACGTCACAATTTGGCCCTCATCAGACTCACTCAAATCCTTATACTTGCCCATTTTTCCAAAATGTTCACTTCCTGGATGGATGGATGGATGGATGGATGGATGGATGGATGGATGGATGGATGGATGGATGGATGGATGGATGGATAGATAGATAGATAGATAGATAGATAGATAGATAGATAGATAGATAGATAGATAGATAGATAGATAGATAGATACAAGACTGGTCCGAGTGTTAATGCACAATCTAAATAAACTTTTATGTATTTATTTTCATTTTTATTTAATTTCTGGGAGAGGATGTGGGCGGTGACGCCAGATGACGTCATCCTGAGCTGGCTGTGGGCCCCGCCCACCGCAAAACTTCTCCCAACCTTCAGCCAGACGCAAAACAGTGTCACGTCACCGCGTCCCCGCACCGTCCACGCGTGAAGCTCCGAAGGAACCCGCACAGCATGGACGACGACGTGTTAACCACCTTAAAGATCCTCATCATCGGGGAGAGCGGCGTCGGGAAGTCCAGGTAACGCCGACCGAGACTTCGGAGCGCCTTTACTGCCTAATGTTTAGGAGAAAACACCCGGCGCCATCTTGGCTATCCGGAAGAATTTAGCTTTCTTGTATTGTTTTTTATACGATGCTGAATTCAGAAGTCGTATCGCGTTTAAAACTTCTTTAAACAGTTTTATTGTCTTATTCACTCCAGTTTCTGTACGTCACGTGTTCCAATTTTACAAAAAACTTTATATGTAGCAGCTAAAACAAGCTAACGGACTTTTTTTTTTTCATATTCTCAGTTCTTATAAGTTCCGCCTTCTCCAACACGATTGGTCAATTTGGTCCACCTGTTCGCAACGTGATTGGTCGACTTGATTTCTCAGCCAATCACAGCGCAGAAAACAGGTTTACCGGAAACAGCGGATTGAGAAACGATATTTTAGCGATTGTTGGCTGCAAAGGTTTTATCTCTAGATTTCAGGGAAAGAATATTTCATATGAAACTTAATAGAACATTACCTAAAATAACTACGTCGTTTAAACATCTTTTCCGGCATCAAAATAAACACGCCAACGAACAACATTAGCCTAATAACAGGACTCGAGTCTGCATGATGACGATGTGGTTTTTTGGTTGGTTGGTTTGTTCGTTTTTATATATAGAAACCGAAATTATACAACGAAACAACGTGTTTAATGTCTTATTAAGGTTGTCATGCTTGTTATTTAAGTGATACTGATTAAAAAGTCATGGAACCAGCACGTAAATATGTACGAGCCGAGTCTTCGAACCGAGTCTTCAAAGAGCCGACTCTTCCCGGTGACTCATGGCTTTGATACAAGAGCTTTTGATATAATCTATCTATCTATCCATCCATCCATTCATCTTATATTTACAGGCATTTGAATTATAATTGATGGATATTCAGTGCCACCCATGGTTGAGGACGGGTTTCCCTTTGAGTCTGGTCCTTGTCTGGCCACTGTGACTCCAGGCTGGGATGTCCTTTGTTTAAAAATGCTATACATATCAAACTGAATTGCATGATTGTCTTTAGTGCCTGGCAGGTATTAATGTATTTTAATCGATCTTCTGTCTATTACAGCTTTATTAGATTTACATCCATAATGATCAAGTCAAAGTTTAGATTTAAGATAAAAAAACAAGCCCAAGACGAGATGAAGAAGGAGGATAGTTTTCTGGGTGATACCGGATAGCATCAGGTTGATTGGAAGGAGATTAGAAAGTGGAAGAAGTTCTCATGAGTTGGTCCTCAGTCAGGCCAGAAAGAACCATCAGCAGTCAATGTGATTTTCAAAACGATTCATTTTGGAAGTTGAAAAAGTCGACCACCTTTTTTGGGACCCGACCCAAATGATTTACTGGTTCAATTCAATGGCATCAGCGTTTACTCAAGAACATCATTTTATCAGATTCAGCAAGAGCTTTATTGTCAAATTGTTTGCGCTTACAAGGACAAAAGCATTGTCATGTTTTGGTGACAAAAGCATCGAGTGGAATCCTTTTTTATTATTATTTTTTTTATTATTTTATTAAATAATAATAAATAAGCTGTGTTGGTATTATTTACTTATGAAATCCTTTGACTGAGCAGTTGGAACATTTACATATAAGAGCATGTTTTTTCTAATGTGGATTCATGAAAATCTGTTTCTTTTTTCTCTCTTTTTTTTTTAATGCTCTTTATTTTTTATTTCCCTCTCGCAGTTTGCTCCTGAGGTTCACAGACGACACGTTCGACCCCGAATTAGCTGCAACGATTGGTGAGTCCGAGGATTATTTGAGCCCAAGTTTCTATTCGGCGTCAGAACATCATATTTCATCACTTGAGGCTTTTATTGTGCTTAAAAACGACACAGACAGGACATTTTCTGTAATCTTCCTGAATAAACAAAATGGGACCAAATTCTGGCCTCACCTTTAGCCAGGGGTCTCTGCTGATGCTAATTATTTAACTCAAAATAATTCATCTTTAACAATTATTTTTTAAATTAAAATTTCCAGCCTCTGATAGAAGCCCTTATCCAGAGCAACTTAATCTCATTTATATGGCGATGGGGTTAAGGGCCTTGCCTAAGGGCCTAGTCGTGGCATCTTGTGAAACTCTCCAAAGGTGTTCGTCCCTAGAGAGTTCTTTATTTCATGTGATCCACTTCATCCCAGAAATGTTATTTTTTTTCTAGGCGTGGACTTTAAAGTGAAAACGATCGCAGTAGACGGCAACAGAGCCAAGCTCGCTATATGGGTGAGTACTTACTTATAGTCATATAAGTCATATGCTATAATAATAGATTAATGTATTGAATTTTTATTTGACTGAATAATTGAATGCAAATATTCATCATTTGGAAACTATGCAGTAGTTCGTTCTGCCCACTAGATGCCGCTCACACAACACGCGCACACACACACACTCACACACACACACACACACACGCACACACTCACGCACACACTCACTCACTCTCACACACACACACTCACTCACTCACACACACACACACGCACTCACACACACACTCACACACACACACACACACTCACACTCACACACACACACACACTTGAGCGTCCTGGAGCGTCGAAGGCCAACGCCTGTTCAGTTTAATACACGTTGACCAGATCAGACGCTGCACGTGTTTCGTTTTTTTTTTTACTATTATCAATTATGGATTTTTTTTTTATTTTCCTTCCAGGACACAGCCGGACAGGAACGGTTCCGAACTCTGACGCCCAGCTACTACAGAGGCGCGCAGGGGGTAATACTGGGTAGGTGGTGCCATCAAACCACAGGAACAGTAAACAGGAATGGGGTTGGGCTTGGGGTTGTTCAGTGTGGGGCTAAAAGTGTTTTTTTTTTTGTTTTTGTTTTTTATTAATTTTTTTAATATAAGATGCTGTTTTTGAAATTCTTTCTTCGCATATCTAATCGATTTTGGGAAGCTGAGGTCAGAGCGTTTGATCAGCCATGATACTGTAACTGGGTTTTAACAGCTCTCGGGGTTTGAACCACCGATCTTCTGATCAGTAACCCAAAACCTTAACCACTGAGCTCCAAAGCAGCTTGAAATAAATAGATTATTATTAGTTTTAAATGTAAGAATTTATCCCTAATGTGCGACGGTGGTGAGGTAAAAACTCCCCAAGATGATCATGAGGATCCAGTTTTTTTTTTTGCTTTTGAGTGTCGCCCAAAACACCTAAAAATTAGAGACATTTTCGAACTCTAGATACTGAACAGCCTGTACTTTTTGTGTTTAGGTTTAAATCCGTCTGGGTTTTGCTTAAGTCTGGTGTTTGATGATCTTATACACCAAGAATGAATTAGATTGTTTTTCAATAAAACAAAAAAGTAAACGGCACAGAAAACAAAATACAGGGTCTCGTGTCGGGCGTGAAGCCGTCCTCATTCGTTCCGTCTCTGAAAGCATCGCTAACATCAGCTGGAGAGGCTCGAGGGCTCATCACCAGCGCTGTTTACGCGATCAGATCTCGGTCTGGGTTTCTCGGCTCGGTCTTGTGTACGCTGCGGTGTCTCTATCGATTACTCAGGTAGTGTGTGGTTCTCTTTGGTTTATCGTTCCCTGGCACGCTAATGCTCCAGCTTTAAACAAAGCGTGTGTGTGTCGTTCTGAGAGGTCGCAACGCAAGTCACACACCTGTTTTGAATCAGCCGGATTGTAAATATAAAGCTGTTCAGCAGGGTACCAGCTCACAACTACAGAGATTGTTTTATTCATAGAGTGAATCGTACCTGATAGCACCGATAGTTGATCGATATGGATTTTTCTTATCGGTGCCATCAGGTACGACAGTTTTTCCGGGTTGCCTTATGCAGTACGATAGCAGCCTCTAGAGGTGAATCACTGGCACCACGTCTTGTTTATATGAAGTTGTTTCATGATTCATTAGTGGTTTTTTTTTTTCTTTTTCTAATTAATTGCAGTACTGTTTTACATGGATGTTATGTTTGGATACTGGATAAAAAAAAAAAAAAAAAAAGTAAAATTCACTAATTGACCTAATTGATTCATACGATTCTCCACATTGTGCATCTCAGTGTACGACGTGACAAAGCGGGACTCGTTTACGAAGCTGGAGAACTGGCTGAACGAGCTGGAGACATACTGCACGCGGAACGACCTCGTCAAAATGCTCGTCGGAAACAAAATCGATAAGGTTTGTTCTTCTCGATTCCATTCATCACTTTTTATTTATTTATTTATTTATTTATTTATTTACATTTTTGGCATTTGGCAGACGCACATGTCCAGAGTGACTTACAACTAAACAGTTGAAGGTTAAGGGCCCTGCTCAAGGGCCCATCAGTTGCAGTTTGGTGGTGATGTCATCATTGCACCAGTGCCCTTGTAACCTTGAACCCTCTATTTACGAATATTCCAGAATTTTCCAATTAGGAGTGAGTCAGTTTTCTTTTCGCATTTCTGTCCAGTCGATGCTTCAGAAATTTTTTTCTTACATGTTTTTCAGTTAATCGCAGCATTTAATTGGTATTGTGTTGTTTATTAGAGTCTATCAAAATTCATTTGGTGGAGCTCATTTCCATATTCATAGCTTTCCGGAGTTCATGATTAGAATATGTGAATTTTTTTCCTGACAAATATTTGACATTTTTCCGCTCCCTGCAGGACAACCGTGAGGTGGACAGAAACGAGGGCCTGAAGTTTGCTCGTAAACACTCCATGCTGTTCATCGGTGAGCAATTTTCTATCGCTTTCGATTGATACATGTGTTTTTCCAACAGTTTGGGGGGGAAACAGATGCTGTTGGAAAAAGTTTGGGTGTTTCCTTTTTTTGCTTAATAACAGCTCAAAATTAATTCGTCCATTTGTGCCTTTTTTTTTTTTTTTCGTTTGTTTTTTCCATGTTGCCAGAGGTTTGAAGAATAATCATGAACTAATGAACCATGAGCTGGAATTAACGAGTCTGAGTCATAAGATAAAAATGTGGACGTCAAAATGGTGACGTGTCTCTGCGTTGCGTAAACCACTGAGCTCAGAGTGTAATCTGACCCACGCCGCCCCGTTACACCGTGGAATTACCGCTTACACTCTGCCCTGATGTCATCATCGTTGCATCAGAGTCTAATATCCGTGAACTCGCGGTTTACGCACATTCCTGGCGTTACGAGTAGAAATCCCAAGCCGGAGTTCTATTTATTAATTTTTTTTTTTTTTAAAGCTTCAAAAATATGGAGGGTTATGTTTTTTTTTTTCTGTTAAATGTAGCATTTTATTAGATGCCAATCAGCCATAACATTATGACCACCTGCCTAATATTGTGATAATCCCCCTTTTGCTGCTAAAACAGTCATGACCCATCGAGCATTAACAGCATGAACTTCTTCAGCAGTTTGAGCTACAGGAGCTCGTCTGTTTGACGGAAACCACACGGACCATTATTTGCTCTGCCCTGGTCGTCTAGAAGTCACAATTTGGCCCCTGGCAAACTTTACGCTCGCCCATTTTTCCTGCTTCTTACACATCAAAAATAAGGACAGAATGTTCACTTGGTGGTGCCATGATGAAGAGATCATCGGTGTTATTCACAATGTTATAACGTCGTAACGTTTTACCTGTTCAGTGTATGTAAATTATTTACATTTTGGCTCCCCCTAGTGGTCAGGCAGCCATTGCCGGTTATAAAGGATTCTCGTGTATATGTTTATATTGATACTACGTAACCAGTGCATGGTTCATTCCCGGCCCACTGATCCTGCCGTATTATTTTTTTTTCTCCTTCCTCAGAGGCGAGCGCTAAAACCCGAGACGGCGTCCAGTGTGCCTTCGAGGAGCTGGTGGAGAAGATCCTGCAGACCCCGGGCCTATGGGAGAGCAGCATCCAGAATCATGGCGTTCAGCTGGGAGAGCAGCAGGCGGCCGGCCACGGCAGCTGCGGCGGATACTGCTCCCTCGTCTAACTCGTACATTTCCACCGGACTGAGACATAAAAAGCGAACGAACTGCGATTTTTCCGCCCTCCGAGCGAGAGCCGGAGGTCGGCGCTGTTCCGCAAGACGAAGGACGTTCACACACACACTCTGTTTGTCCTTCTACTTCAATTTCTGTATGGTGTTTTATCTCACTTATCGTAGAGCTGCATTGAGTTATCGTTGACGACACAATTTCACTTGAAGCAGAAGGATCGTCATATTCTCTCTCTCTCTCTCTCTCTCTCTCTCTCTCTCTCGTATAATAACCCCGAGGGCCAATAAAGTGGAGGACAGAGGGTGGAATTAGTTTCTCATTTCCAGAGAATTTTCCTGAATTTGCCATTAATTTCCACCCTATGCTTCATCCAGATAATATATTTCCGTTAATTTCGTCATAATTTCGAGTGTTTTCTCTCTTCTTTTAATTTTTTTTTATTTTAAGTATAAGGAATGCCTCCCCTCCCCACCCCTGAGTTCTTATTGTTTTTCCTTCTTCATCTCTGGTGAGTAAGCAGTCATCTTGGATCTTTTTTGTTTTTGGACCACTGATGTGTTTTTCGCATGTTTGGGAACCGGGTTTCGTCCTGTCCTGCCTTTACAATTTCCTCAAATTTCTTTTGGAAAGGTACGGCTCGATTTTAGTCGGCCACTCAAAATCTTCGACACCCTTCCATCCCTTGTAAAGCTGATCTTTACGGAGGTGGCTTTGTGCATTGTCATGCTGGAACACGTGTCTCCAAGTTCAAGTAAAGGAAGGATTTCATGCTACACCATTCAAAAGGAATCCAGTACCTCTAACTTTGTGAAGAAGCACATCTTGTTGGGGGGGGGGGGTTTGGGAAGAGAAGGGGGAAAGGCAGGTGTCTGAATACTTTTGCCCAGACAGTGTAGCTTTTTGCCCCTTTTTTTAAAGCACTTTCTCCAAATACACCTCCGACTGTTCGAATCCCTCTAAAAGGGGCTGTATGTCAAAGTCTTGTTAATAGCATGTTATAAAGGCTGTAGCATTACGCTTTTTCTTGGTATTAGCCGAAAACCTTGCAAGCAAATAAAGAGCATGCGCCGTCATCTTTTCCTGTTTACACGTGAGCTGAAACGTTTAAAATGGAGAATACCAGAAAGAACGGGTTCTATTGGCTATCTGCTGCATTCCACCCTCCTACATCCAGGTGTAACGCATCAGGTGAAACAGGATCAGCCGAAGGTTTATACCCCACCTGGCGATTAGTAATGAAAAACCCGTCCAGACCCTCACCTTGAAAATTCTCATTCTGGTCTGTATGGTTGTTTTAAATGTCTGGATCAAAGCAGTCAAAGAAACATTTGTTCAGGCAATTAACAAACTAGATGTATGCAGTTCCTGCACTCGTGTTTCTCACAAGCGTTTCACGGAGCCGCAGAAGATCCTCGGTTCAGCTTGATGAAGCAGGAAAGCCGTGTCTGGATTGCATTCTGTAATACGTTTGGAGATCATCAGTAACGTTTTCTTTTGCAATAAAAGTTAAACTTATAATCGAACTGCCTCGTAGTTTCCTGTTGTAGACGATACGTGCTGTAAATTCTGCGTTACTGAATACATCGAGTTTATCAGCTACACTGGGTTTCTTTTTTCCCCCTTGTGATTCGCTGCCTGGTCATAACTGCAGCTCTCTAATGACGTTTGGTTGAACGTGAGAAGATAGAATGTATTATCTATACCAGGTCTGTCCAGTGTTTCAACAGTGCAGGTGTGGGTGCAGGTTTTCATTCCAACCAAGCAAATCCTCACCAAATTCTTCCTGTTTAAATCTCATGATGTGTCATCAGGTGTGGCCCTCGATTGGTTGGAAGGAAAACCTGCACCCACACTTTGTGGAAAAGACCAGACTCCCCTGGATTAAGACAAAGTGATCAATCTAAAAAATAAAATAAAAAACTCACATCCCATCCACACCAAGCTGCCACAACTGGGCCCCTGAGAAAGGCCCTTAACCCCATTGCTGCTCACTTGTATGAATAAGATAATCGCTCTGACAAAGGGCAAATGGCGTAAATATAAAGTAAAAAGTCACAATTCTTTTCAGTCGGCCAGAACAAAAGATATCTCAACCCGGTTTGCCTTCAGATCAGAATGAACAGATTTCTCTTTGGAAAGCAACAACGAATAATCATCTCTGAATCGTGTGATGAGAAGAGCATAGAGATGTTTACTTCACTTATTTCTTTATTTCCTCATAGCCACAAAACAGCAACTCAAAAAAATCCTCAAAATACTGTAGTATCTCCTGTTCTCAAAGTATTTTCCCATCATCTTGAGGATTTGATACGGCTGCTAGATATGATCTTGTAGCTTCAATATGGAACAACTTGATATCAGTATATAATAAATGCAGCCTTATAAATACAATATTGCCAGAAGATCGTGTAGCTTAACCCCCAAATCCTCACAGGATAACTCGAGAATATCGTGTGGAGAAGAAGAATGGAGAAGGTCTGAATGACATGTCTTTTGTAGTATATTTATATAGTTTACATAATTAATTACACACGCATATTACTGGTGTATTGTTTTAACAAGTTTTACGAAGGCACTTAAGGATCCAATTCAAGATGTGGCTCTAATTAATAAGGGCCTTGAGCGAAAAACCGACCAAGAAAAACATCCTCAGCGGTCGTAACAGTGGGACAATTGGGTTCTCGGTAACGTTATAGCGGTTCATACGGATGTCCGTCTCACCGTCGGAGTTCCACGTTCGGAGGTATGCGCTTCGATCACGTTTCGAGAAAACAAACACCGAGGTCATCTTTCGACCATGTGACCGATTGATCGACGTGCCGAAGGACCACAATAACACAGAACGTGAATGGCGCTACTCATCCTGGTATTTGTTGCCATAGGAAGACCATGTTTGAGGCCTCGTCTTCCTGGTTATTGCCATAGTAACAAGACACCAGAGATGGAGGACTGATTTCCTGTCTATCCGCTGAACCTTCTCCGGTCATCTGGAGTTCATTTAGTCATTTCTCCGAATCACAGTCTGATATAATGGATAATAAATACCAAATTTAAAACGTACATAAACGGACGTGATAAAGACACGGTCTCGTGTTAATCAGTGATGCCTTTGTCATATCGGACCTTTCGTCCTGTCGAAGTGCAGATCAAAGAACAAGTTCATACCAAATCATTTCTGGTTCGTTTCCACTGGATAAAGTGACACTCGGTACCTGCAGAATAACCGACTTACGGGTTTCACACAAATATTCATCCCTCTGAACTTTTCCACACTTTGTGGTTCAATAACGGAGAGAGAATCCACAAAATTGAGATTGCAGGTCATGAAGTCTTATAAATAACAATGTGGTTGCTTACAAAAAATAAATATTGACCCAAAATAATTCATTTCCAGTTCCACCTTCAGTGAAACCCCTAAAGTTTGAAAAAAAAAAATGATCTGGTCTAAATATGAATACACCTGATCTTGGAAGCCCCCAGAGATTGTTTGAGGAGGAACATTCAAAAGACCAAGATGGACGACATTTTATATCCAGGTTGTAACTGAGACTAGCAATATGTGTACGAAGCAATATTCCTATCACAAGACATCATTTGGGAAAAATGTGAATCATTGTAAAGAGAAAAAGTAGCTAATAAACACTATACATTGTTGAACCTAAGCCTATAGAAAAACCTTGGGAAAAACTATGGCTGTTTTCCTACAAAAGAAAAAGCACAGACTGTACAGGTCTGGAACAACATCCAAAAACCAGGGTTGTCCAATCTTTTCCAAAAAAGGGCTGGTGTGGGTGCAGGGTTTTATTCCAACTTAGAAATTGGTATGGACTTGATTGGTCGGAATGAAAACCTGCACCCACAAGACCATTTGTAGAAAAGATTGGCTTGGTCTTAGTCTGTGACCCACTGAACCAGTATCAGGAATGATTTATTTGCAGATGTACAGTATCTCACAAAAGTGAGTGCACCCCTCACATTTCAGCAACCATTTAATCATATGTTCTCAAGGGACAATACTATAGAAATGAAACGTGGATATATTTTAGAGTGGTCAATGTGCAGATTGTACAGCAGTACAGATTTACTTTTCTCTGAAAATAACTCAACATACACCATTTATTGTCTAAACAGCTGGCAAAAAAAAAGTGAGTACACTCATTACATATAAAAAGTTGGCGTCATTTCCACACCAATCACCCGATTCGGACGTAATTGCCCTCAAATTAAAGCGTAAGTGTGCACTTTATTATTAAATTCCGCTTGTTTACCTCCAATACGTTGTGAAAGACTGCTAAAATGATTTTGTCCAAAAGATTTGTAGACTTGACAGAATGCTCACAACTTTTCTCTCAAAGTCCAATGGTCACAGTCGAACTCCATTTCCCAGCAAACACCACAGCTTTCAAACACCATTGACTACAGATTCCAAAGTCTACAGCTTTCACAGTTACAAGCTACTAATTGAGCATTAAACACATTTAAATGTATGGCATTTGGCAGATATCCTTATCCAGAGTTACTTACATTTATCTCATTCATACAACAGCAGCTGGAGAAGTGATCACCCATGCTTCTATCCAAACTTGCATCATGGCCCACAGTGTGAGAAACATTGTGCAACCGATGAGGTTGATTGACAACAGGTCAGTAACTTGATAGGGTATAAATATTGTATCTCAGAGAGGCAGAGAAGTAATGATGGGCAAAAAACATTAACATTCATGGCATCATGAAACGAACAATACAACAAAGAAGACCCAGAACTGTTGAGCTGCTAGAATGCTGTATCAGACAAATATAGGACAACATTTCTCTCTCAAAACTTCAGCAACTGGTCTCCTCAGTTCCCAGATGTATACATACAGAAGACGGGATGCTACACATTGGTAAACATGGTCCTATTCCAAATATTTAGAGGTGTTGAAGCCATAAAATTCTAAATTATATTTTTTATTAAAATGGTATATACAGTATATTCTCAGTTTGAACATTTGATATGTTTTTTTTTGTTTGGTTTATTGTGAATCGAATATGGATTTATGAGATTTTCAAATCATGGCATTGTGTTTATATTTACATTTTGCACAGTGTCCCAACATTTTTGGAATTGAGGTTGTAATTAAAAAATTTAAAACGACTGCCGAAATCTCACGGTCTGTAGACGCCATTATGTCACACAGTTTCCAGATGGTTCCTCTCCCAAACCACAAACCACAATTGACCTTGTAAGAATGATAAAGGACAAAAAAAAACTTTGCCATGTTGATAGAAAGGGCGTAGCTGAAACGCTCTCAGGTGCTGGAAAAACCGAAAGGGAACGTACTCCATTAAAGTTCAGATAAGAAAAGATGTAAAAAAAAAATAATCAAACAGCTGTAACACAATACGATCTGCAACATAGGTCTTGTCAGCACGCTGTTTGATGGTGAGGTTTTCGGACTCATATTTAATATTATCAAGACGCATAACTGAAATGCACACGCTTATCCAGGATAGACAAAACCCTCGAACATCAGAGCGGGGTTTAGATATGAACAGCAGTAAATGTTTCGGCATGGAGAGTGCTATTTCTCCGTTAGATAAGAAACCGTTTTGCCGTGTAAGGAATAAAAACACGTGCTTTTATAGCGAATGAATCCAGGCGGACTTACTGTTTGCTATAAATCCTGTCTTTTGCTGTGATGCTCTGAAAATTTGCACGAACTTCCTGTGACCTGTGAAAATTCTTGGTGCTGCGTCATTTTTTATTGACCACAAACGACTTTGATTTAGTTTCCCATATCAGATCCAATCGAAATAGTTCTTGCTAGCAAACTCAACTATACAGGGCCTATTCAAACTTTGAAGCACTGAGTCTTCTATAGTTTTTGAGACATTTGGTTCTATGCAACAAATTTGGCAAAAACACACACTGAATGACTGGAAGAAAGTCCAAATTGAGCATTTCTGTATCTAACAGAAGAACTTGTGTAAGACGGAGAACAGGAGAGAAGATGTTAGCAGACTGCCTCACCCCCATAGTCAAAAATGGAGATGGAAGCTTAATGCTTTGGGGTTGTTTTAGAGCACAAATGTTGGACTTATTCTGGAAGGTGAAAGAAACCAACATGGCAACCCTTCTATACTTCAACTCACGCAATGCAATTCCGTCTGGAATGCGGCTCATTTAAACCGACTTCAGCAAACAAGACGATGAGCCGAAGCGTACGTCTGAGCTCTGTGATTGTTGTACAGAGCAAACAGTCGTCTGAAGTGATATCTATCATGGAAAGATCTGCCCAGTCACCGCACCTAAATCCTACTGAACTGCTCTGGGATGAACTGGATCACAAGAAAGAAATAGCGAGAGTGTGTAAAGCTGTTCTTCATGCCAAGGGATGATTTTTTTTAAATGAAAATAATGTCTGAAAATAATAACTTTTATATTTTTTTTTTTTGGTCAATGACCAAGTTTGTTGCATAGAAACAACAGGAAGATCCATGTGTCTCTTTAAAACCTTAAAAACACTCCGAGCTCTGCACGTGCAAAACGGTTGTGTGTTGACTAAAAAAGGCGAGTCGCCAGGGACGTTTTTACATAACGAAAGACAAACAGAGAATCAGGTCATCTGGTTTATTAAAATGGGAAATGCTGGAAAGAAAAAAGGTAGAAAAAAAGAATTCCGAGACAATATTTTGAAAGCCGGCGAATCTGCTCAGGACTCAGTGAGTGACGATGATGTGAGTCACAGTCAGCGATCCACGGAAAGCTGATTACTCGCAGATGGGTCAGCGAGAGTTCGAGAAAAAACGATCTACATACTGTAAGTGCGGTCTGTCATGGGCTGAGAAGATATATATATATATATATTTAGGCTGTCAAAATTAATGTGTAAACGCAAATTCATTTTAACGGCACTGATTTTATTAAAAAATTTGAATAAATTATAATAAACCAAACCAGCGAAAAAACTTTTAATTAATAAACATTTGTTTTACTGATGCCCCAAGTCTCAAATCAGCACCATAATCCGCCATGACGCACACGTCCGGCAATTAAAACCGTCCGTGTGGAAACATAGCAAAAGTTCAGTTTAATAATAATAATAATAATAATAATAATAATAATAATAATATGCATACATACATTTGCATAAAGTATCTGTGTTTCCATGCCCATGTTGATTAGAGTTTCAAAAACAAAAACTAGAAAAGTATTAATTGAAGGTACATTTCGAACAGATAAAAATGTGCGATTATGTTGAGATTAATCGCGAGTTAACTCATGACAACCATGCGATTAATTGCGATTAAATATTTTAATCGATTGACAGCCCTAAGTATATATATATATATTTATTTATTTATATGAATGTTATTTCCCCTAGAGCTCATCGCATATCAGATACACAACACAAGGAGACATTAGTATGGTCACACTTATATAATAATAATAATAATAATAATAATAATAATGACAAACAACTGAGAAATAATCGTTGGATGATAATCCTGCCTCGGTAAACTTTACACTTAACTTAGGAAAACTGGTAAACATGTCCACTATATGAACAAAAGTTTGTGGACACCTGAGCATAAGATTCCTTTGTGCTTTTTTTCCCACATTTATTCCCCATTTACTACTAAACAATTCTCAACTCAATGTCCAATCCAAAATGTTCCCCTAGATTTTGTGGAGATTTGTGAGATATCATTCACAAGGGGTGTGAGTAAAGTCAGGTACTGATGTATGTGAGAAGGTGAGGAGGCCTGGGGTGCAGTCAGAGTTCACATTCATCCCAAAAGTTTTTGAACTCTAACGCAGGAGATCTTCTACATCAACCCATGTAAAACTTAATGAAGCTGGCTTTGTGCACAGGGGCATCGTCGTGCTCGGACAGGTTTGGATTTTATCCTGTCGAATTTTTGTGCCTCCAAATTTGCGGTAACACTTTGAGAAAGAAGCACGTACGACTGGAAAACTCTGGTGTCCCAATACTTTTGTCCATACAGATGTGTGAATATATTACATTTCAACCAGACTGGTCTGAGTAATGCGAAAAAGGGTTCCAAATGAAAAAAGATATTGCAATATACAATATAAAATCAGAAATTCGGTGGCTTTAACAGTCTGAACCAAACTTCGATCCATGACACACAGCTTTCTGTTGTTGTCGGTGTACGGTCTGGATGTCATTAGTCGTAATCAGGCACGTCGGTGAAACATCCAGGATCGCCAAATCGCGTCTGTTTATCAAACACTGCATTCGATCGTTGCCGGGAAGAAAAAAAAACAAAAAAACACGAACATCCACGTAGAAGTCTTGAGAAACGTCTCTTGTTGAATATCTCAGACCTCGAAACCTCAGGCTCGGCTGAGTCCTACTGAGGAGGAGCAGCGATGGGAACTTTGACAGTTTTTATCTCGGCTATGTGCGAGGATTTCTGGATGATGCAGCTGGTGGTACCTGTTGGCATCGCCTCCTCGCTCTGAGCCAGGTTCGTCAGGGCCATGGCAGCATGAAGCTCGTTCCAGTACGTGGCGCTTTTCCCTCGTAGACCTCCTTTGGGGTTGCACCTGAGAGGAGAGTGTTAGTAAGCATGAGGGGTGGATCTGGTCTAAAAAAACACTTTGATATACAGGGTGTTTACACGTGGTCAGTTTAACCTTACAAACATCTGTAACCACATCTGCAATCTACAATCCAGGTCCATACAGAATGAGACAGCGATTGTTGGTGTTTTCTAATGACCTTACTGAGCTCTATGGGGAATTTGGAATATAACGGATGGAGGAAAAAGATGAATTGGAGCAGAAAACGAGAAATGAAAAATCAAGCGAAAAACAGCACCAGGATTTCAACTCCAACAGCTTCATTATTAGTAGAGACCTGAAACTGACACACTATCGGTCTCACTTTTCTTTTCTCCTTCTCAGATCATTTTAGTGACTCGGTTCTTTGAATCTTGACTCTTTTTTGAGTCGTTTACTTCATTTTGTTCCTTTGATCAGAAGTAAAAGAAAATGTTACATTTTCAATCAGCAGATTCCCCCAACACGTGCACATACACCAACTTTGACTATAGTTCCGATAATGAAAATATGACGATGCAACTGGTCCGTGTTTTTAGTTCTTTTGTCAAGTGACTTGTCAAGACTCGGACCAAAAATCCCTCATCTATCACATTTTGTAGCGTCTACGGGAGTCACGTGACAGAAGAATGAACAAATCAGACCAATGGACTCATGATGAGATCAGTCGCTTCTGTTTTCTGTACATCACCGACGTAGATTTTGCGATGCTTTGCTCGTGCGTGTCAAGTAGAAAACGAACGAATCACTCTTTAAAATGACTCATTCTTCTAAATCACATTAAAGACTCGTTCTAAATGAATCACTAATGGATTATTACTTATATAAAGAGCAACTTACCGATCGTGGAACTGGGAGCCACAGTCCATGGATTCTAGAAAGAAAAAAAAAAATGTCAGATTTCCTTATAATTACATGCTATGGCCAAAAGTTTGTGGACACCTGAACATCAGAATGCTTTTTAAACCTCACATTCCACATTTAGTCCCTATTTGCTGTCGTAATAACCTCCTTCCTTCTGGGAAATGTTCCACAAATCTTTTTTGGAGATTCATTCATTAGTAAAGTCAGGTACTGATGTAGGTGAGAAGGTGAGAAGGTCTGGGGTGCAGTCATCGTTTATATTCCTCCCAAATGTGTTCAATAGGGTTTGAGCTCTTTAGAAGGCCACGGAAGATCTTCCATATACTACCAACTTATATAAAGCATATCTTCTTCAAAAGAACTGGCTTTGTGCACAGGGGTGTTGTCCTGTGTTGGAACAGGTCTGGGTCTCCTAGTTTCCTAGGATACAATTGTGAGCATCGAATGAGGTGGTAACACTTTTTTTGGGGGGAAAGAACCTCATATGGCTTGGAAAAAAAAACAGGTGTCCCAATACTTTTGCTCTACATTTCCATTCATGTTAGAACAGACGTTTTTTCCCCAGACTGTTCCCACAAAGTTGGAGGCACAAAGTTTTCCCTTCACTAAAACTCGGAAACCCAAACCTGCTCCAGCATGTCAATGCACAAAGCCTGTTCCATGAAGATCTCCTTCTAGAAAACTCTGACCTTGTGTCATTAATGTCATTAAGTCATCAATATTCTACCCACATCTTCCGTGCCCTCGTGAGCGACTTTTTAACACCACTGGCCTCATGTTCAGTATGAAAAGAGTTCAAATAAACTTCAATAAACTCCAAAAACTTCGAGAACCAGCTTTCGTTGAAGTTGAATAAAGATATAGCGCCTCCGTGAGACTGGGAGGTGAATTACATCCCAGTCAGCTCTGAGTATGTGCTTGAACGGTTCTAAACTTTGTGACTTTTTGTTTGAAACCGGTCTATTCTGGAAAGTTGAGATGATCTAGAAATTCGAATCTAGAAACACTGTTATTTTGTGGAATTTTAGAAAATCAAACCTCACGTATGAACTGTTTTGGGCTTTTCACTAACGTGTCTTGGTGTCGAGGTGCATCTGGTGCATCTTTAAACCTACGTTGAATCTCAGTACGAGTCAAAT
>NC_139595.1:2522882-2607882 GCF_946808225.1 Silurus aristotelis | reverse complement strand
GACTTGCAGACGGACCCTTTTACACGGCATTGAAGTTAACAATTCAAAAAACTGTGCATCGGATACAAGTTGCCATTTGTATTGCGATGCACAGTTTTTAACTTATTTGTATGCTTTTATTATTTCGAAAAATCATTTGTGACCAATATTTTATATGAACATTAATTTCTCCCCATTAAACTGTTTCTTGAGCGCGTTCTCTTTGCTGCTACGTGAATATGATGCATCGTAACACTACGGAGACTGAGGCGTGTCCTGAGAGTCACATAGAATACAGATTAACATGGCAGAGGTAGAGCTGTAACTTCCTGGATACAGAAGGCATTTAAGTAAATTGATGATTCGCTGATTGTGTGAACCAAAGAAAAAAAAGTGGACTATCCGTACCCTAGTGAATTGCACGGCGTCATATTTGTTACCGTCGAATCGAATGGAAATCGGATCGCACGGCATCGTAATAGGGGTGAATCGTATCGTATCGCATCGGTAGCTGCTTCATATGTACCTTTATTCTATCGTATTGTTGTCTTTGTATCGAGATGCGAATCATATCGGCCTCAGCCTGCTCCAGATTGCGACGTTACATGCTAAAGCTTGTTAGAGTTTCATGGTTGTTCCTGGTCTGATCTCACAAAACAACTCATTCTCAAACCCATGAAATGTGGTGTTTTTCAGGTAGAAAGTGAAGCTAGACGTTATATGCTGTATATACTATGGGATCCTGTATATAATCCAGGAATATCAATTTTTTCACTCAGATTATTTGTAACATTTCTTACCAGTTTTTATTGCCCTGTGTCCCCTTTGTATCTGTAGTACCTGCTTAGGTTTGCCTTGTAAGCGTGGAACTGCTTCATTATTCGTCCGAGAGCAGCCAGATCATGAAGGAAAAAATCTCTCGCAAGGGAGACGTGAAAAGGGAAAATTGGACCGCGACCTCTCGCACACGAAAAGGCTTCTCTCTCTTTTTTCCCCCTTCAATCGCCTTTCGCTTGTAACATCTCCAGCTCGTATTTCTTAAAACAGCGTCTGCGCCAAAAACCACTTTAAAGCATTAATAAATCATTTGACCCTAATTCCTGCGCGCTACCGAACGTCTCCCTTCAGGCTCACGGGCTCGAGTGAAGCTCGAAGGCTGCAGAAATTCTACTTTCCGACCGAACCGTAATCGATCGCAGGCTCTAGTAATAATGTTTAATAGGCGGCGTTGTAATCAGTGACAGAACCCAGACGGCGAAGTCAGGTTGTGTTCGGAGGGATAAAGAAAAACCTAACGCACGTCTTGTGACCGAGCTGACCTGAAGGAATTCCAACTGAAACACGGAGATGCCTTACAAATTACACAACATAGCGAAGGAGCAAAGCTGAGACTGTGCCACGTATTTTACACTCTGCTGCTTTAAGTCAACATCTGAGTCGAGGTTTATTGCCTCCTACTGTTGCCTCTGTGGGATGGCGGAACCCTCATAACCCGTTTTGTGTTATTCTCATCCGGATTGGAGCCAGATGCAGCCTCGAATTCATGTTTTTTTTTCCCCCTGAAAGGTTCAGGTTATTAGATGAGCAGCAGCGTTTTTGGTTTTTTTTACCTGAAGGTGTCTGATTACTCAGAAGTTTATTAACTAGAACAGATTCGATGAGGCACAATAGATACACTGTGTGGACAAAAGTATTGGAACACCTGACTTTTTTCCACCCATAGTTGGTTCTTTGTCAAACTGTTACCACAAAGTTGGAGCCACACAACGTATAGGATGCTGTCTCACAATCTCTGGATGCTGTAGCTAAATGAGCCTAAATCTCCACAGGCAGAGGAGAGGAACAGAAGAGTGGAGGTGTGAGGGAGTGACCCTACTGAACACCTTTAGGATGAACTGGAACGCTGTCTTCACTCCTCAACTCACCCTACATCAGTTCCTGACTTCACAGTTTTCCTTGTGGCTGAATGAATCTCCACAAAATCTAGTGGAACATCTTCCCAGAAGAGTGGAGGTTATTCCAAGAGCAAATCTTATCTAAGCTTGTAATTTGGACAGAAGGTTGTGGACACCTGATCATAAGATCAGGATTGATAATATCCAAAGTCAGGTGTTCCAATACAGGCACAAGGGTGTTAGTAAAGTCAGGTACTGATGTAGGTGAGAAGGTGAGGAGGTCTGGGATGCAGTCAGCGTTCTTCAGAGATCTTCCACGTATTTCCAACCCAGATCTTAATGAAGTCTTTGGTATCCAAAGACATCCTGTACAACTGTGAAATACCGCAGACGCAGACGCCTTCCGCGTCCCCGCGGTGCGACCGCTCACTCCGCTGTGGTGAATCCTCATGAAGAAAACAGCGCGAAAGTGCAATCTTTTATTATTTTTATATCTCTGATGTTCCTCTATAATTCCACTTTTGGTTTTTCTGCGAGAATGTTTCCATTCGCGTCGCCGCGTGATGAAACGGGTTTTGCAGCGATGTCCGCCGTCTCTCCAAAACCGCCAGGGAAAGACATGCTAAACTGTTTAGCGGGATTCTCCCCCCCCCCCCCCCCCTTTCGTGCTTGTTCTATATGTTAAATGTGATCTTTCTGGTGTATAATAGGATTTTTCTGTTCTGGTTTTTTTTTATTTCGAGTTTCTTTTTTTCCGGGCTGCACCGGGCGGCCTGTCAGTTTGACTGAAAACAGTTTTGGTGCTCGGCGGACGCTTCAGTATGTGGAAAAGTACTGAAATCGGGTGTCGTGTAAGACTGATCGATTCGGATAGCTGAGGAAAGAAACAAGGCAGAGCACAGAGAGAAATGTCATAGCAGGAAAGCATCAAGTGGTCGTGTTTTTTTTTTTTTTTTTTACCGGTTTTCAGTTTGCAGTGAGAGAGAGAGCTCTGTGTTCAAACCAGACGTGTACTGTTTCCTTCCTCTGTTACGTGTACGTGAATTCTGTTATGCTCAACACAATCTTTTTTTTTCTTTAAGCTCTGGAATGCAACAATTTCACTCCATCCACTTTCAAATAATGACCATTTACGCTTAGTCACTGTAAATTCCACGACCGCAGACGCCCCGGTTATTTTCAGAAAGCCGACCGAAACTGACCTTCGGAAAGAATTCCCATCATGCCTCCGCCACGTACCTCACTAACAAGCTAAAAGGTAAAATTCTGCGTGTAAGAGCTGCGTGATAAGATGGGGAAGATAACGCCTCCTGCTGTTACGGCCCCGTCAGAAAAATGTGAATCGTCGAAAGGGCTTTTGGAGGTCGGATCCCTTGTTTGGCCCGAACGCGAGCCGCACAAATAACTTTCTTAAATTACAAGTTCTAAAACGGAGAACATTCCTTAATTGTCCACAACTGTTCCATAATGGCGCTGAGACAAAACCAACAGAACATTCATGATTTCTGAAAGAAAAAAAAAAAGGCTGTGGTGGAAATTATGCAAACGTTGAATAAAAGCCTCAATACTCTGGCCTGACAGAGACATTCTCCTTCCCGGGATGTTAGCAGGTGTTCCTATACGCTACGACACCACTGAGGAATAGAACTTTCCATCCGGAAAATGTCCACTGATGGGATGGCACGGATGCGTCCCGGATTATCACGCCATCTTGGAGATAATTGTGGCAGGACTGTTTTTTTTCCCGTTTTTTTTTAATGAACCGTCTTAACCTGCAGCTGTGAAAGTGAGTAAAATATTCCAACGATCGATAATTCAGGAATGCTGGAGGAGATTCCTGTACAGAAACGCCTCGGCTTAAATCGGTAAATCGTTCAGTCCAATACAGTAAACCCTTTATAAAGGACCTGGACACCCCATAAACCCCTAAAGGCATCCCCATAACATTGCTGAAACAGCAGTACGAGCTAAACAGCAAACTTTTCACCCTTTTCAGCTCTTTCATCATGAATCTTCCAGCGAAGTAGCATGACACTTAGTAGCTACAGTACCAGGACTAAGAGTAGGAACTATCTTCGTAGGCAAGCGACAAATTAGTCAGAAATCAGACGCAAAATAGATACAGCGAACACAATCGTAAATAAACTGCCATGACACTGAACCCAGATTATCATGTGCATAATTATATATGATACATTTTTTTTAGCTTTTAAATGATTTTATACATCACATTAAACTAAACATTTATATTGTTTATTGTTTTCAAAATGATTTTTATTTTATTTTATATTTTTTCGTTTTTAATATATATTTTTCTGACTGATTGAAAGTTGCATAAATTGACTTCACTATTATTATTATTATTATTATAAAAAAAAAAAAAACTCCATAAATGCAGGTTTATCTGTAATGGCACGTCGTGAAGAACTGAAGCGTCCAAGCAATTTTTTGGTTTTAATATATTTTGCTGATTGATGCATTATTATTATTATTATTATTATTATTATTATTAACAAAAAATGTTGTAAAATTAGAAATCTCCATTAGTCGCGATATATCTGTAATGGTCTGTAATGGTACGTCTCAAAGTACCGAAGCATTGAAGCGATTTTCCGGGTTGATGTTTTTTTCCTGTGACAAAAACGCAGCATATCATGTTACAGAGAAAGCGAAAGTTTGCTGTGCTGAAGACTTGCTGTGGTGGAAAAAACGGCTTTAAACCGCTAATGACGCTGGAGACTCCTTCCATGTGTCTCCTCACAGAAAACTTTGTATCATATCACCCTTGTTTTTTCTCACAGCTACCTGACGTTTGAGGCAAGATGGAGAAAATTGGTGCAAAAGTCGAATCTAGGAGGCTTTTCTCACTTAATACATACATATAAAAAAAATGGCATGTTGTGAACAATGTGACTCGACTCTGACCTGTGCGGTAGGTGAAATTGGCCTCAGTTTCGGACGACGAGGGCGACAGCAGCTCGTCGTCGTACTCGTTGGAGCTGAATGATCCCGAGTGGTTCCTCTTGCGCGAGTCTGCGTTGGAGGCCATGACATGCCGCAGGGAATCGTTGAGGTAGCGGTTCAGCAAACTGCTCTTATACTTTGGCGGCGAGACGTAATCGAGGCCCCGGCTCTCCTGGATCACGCTCTTGTGTGTGGGCTGGCTGGACTCGGATTCACTGGGCTGCAGCTGGAGAGGGTTCTCACCATCTGGAGCAACAAGAGATGATGTTCTTCCATTAGTTGTCCGTGATCGGATTACAGCTAATAGAATATAAAGGATCAGCAAACAAAAGGAGATCTTTGGACCACCGGTTGTGCGCACATATGGTACAGAAGTAGAATCTTTGGAAGTTTTTATACACAGTATATGTGCATGGGGTACATTTTCGACATTCTTGAAAGGTTCCTTGGAAGGGAAAGGGTTTTCTAAACCCTGTTTTAAATGAAAAAACACTATTCTAGCGTTCTGCACAGAATCCTTTCAGCTTCTGACATTTCAGACATTTCCATCATGGTTTCCAAATCACATTTTGCATAAAATAATTTATATAATATGTATGTCACCTGGACCAGTCTGACCCTCAACCCCACAGAACTTTACTGTATTCACAAAAGTATTGGGACACCTGACTTTTTCCAGCCATACATTATATATTTTATTCCCCAAACTGGTATCAACAAGCTGGAGCCACATAATTGTATAGGATGCCATTAGATTGGGTAGCATCACATTTATCCTTCACAAGGAGACCCAAACCTGTTCCAGCATAACATATATCTCTGTGCTCAAAGCCAGCTTTATGAAGATCTGGTTTACATTGGTTTAAGTTGAAAATCTTGTATAGCCTGCTGTAGATCTTTGACCTCAACCCTAATGCTGACTGCACCCCAGGCCTCCTCACATCACCTACATCAGTACCTGTCTTTACTACCACCCTCGTGGCTGAATGACTCTCACACATCTCACCAAGAACAAGCACTAGTGGAACATCTTCAAAGAAGAGTGGATTTTATTATAACAGCAAATGGGAGCAGTTGTATTTATATATATATATAGACATATAGTGTATATATTTATCTGGACTACACACCAGCTTCTGGTTGAACATAGCAAGAATTGAATCATACATTTAAAGAAAAATAAGAGAGAATTTACTTGTAAAATATACACAATATGTATGACTATATGTACATTCAGAGCAGAGGGTCAGACATGGTACAGTCCCCCGAAGCAGACAGTGTTAAGGGTCTACCAGTATATCTGACTTGGAACATATTGGAAATCTTTGATCATATCTTTTTACCCTGTAATGAAATTATTGTAATTTTATGATGTTAAGCCTAAATAATCCAATGTAAAGTGCGTCGTGGGGGGTATTAACTCCTGGGATGTTCCTACCTTCAGAAGCCGAGTCCTCACTGCTGATGCTGAGTCTCTCCGCATTGCCCTGGACGTATTTGTTGTACAGTTTGATGCGTAAAGCCCAGCTCAGATCGGGTTGTCGCACCGTGTTCTTCAGCCTGCGGCGTGCGTTCGCAAACCAGTTGGACACCTGCGACGGAACCAGTGGTGTAAAGTTTTTGTACTTTAACGTTAATGCACTCAAATCATTATTTTCGCCTACTTTCTGAGTTATAAGCATCTTTGACCCTCTACTCAACTACATATATGATTCAGCGGAGGAACTTTTTACTCCACTGTATTTTAACGGACAATAAACGTTACCAATTACATTTTGCATCTCTGTTGAAGGAGTCATTACCACTTGTGACTTTTTTATCAAGAGGTGATACTGGATAATAAAAGTAAAATGCTGATTACATTAAACCTCAGTCAGCTCTGAATATTTGGTTTTACTTTATCTACAATGATTTACTGTCAATTGATTTGTCCATTTAAATACGAATGTTTCTTCGACTTTGTGACGTTTTTACTGTCATTTTATTTGAATTGAATTTGAGTTGAAGATCTCTTTTCGATAGATCGGGTCTTTACATCTTTTTTTTGTTGTTCTTTGAGGCTGTCGTGTTACAGGTGGATTTGATTTGTATTTTAGGAACTCAAACGTCACAAATCAACAGTTTTTGTCTTTTTTTTTTACTAACGTGTCGTGGTGTCAGGGACTAGTACATGTTTGAGCCTTTGTTCAATACGAGTCAAACACTCAAATGCTGTTAAAATCAGATCCTCGAAGACTTTTGCTCAATCGTATTAATGATTTTGTAAGTAAGGGATCAATACTTTTACTCAAGTAGGATTTTCAGCCACTGTTTACACCATGTACATATATATATATATATATATATATATATATATATATATATATATATATATATATATATATATATATATATATATACAGTGAGGAAAATAAGTATTTGAACACCCTGCTATTTTGCAAGTTCTCCCACTTAAAAATCATGCAGGGGTCTGAAATTGTCATCGTAGGTGCATGTCCACTGTGAGGGATATAATCTAAAAAAAAAAATCCAGAAATCACAATGTATGATTTTTTTTACTATTTATTTGTATGATACAGCTGCAAATAAGTATTTGAACACCTGAGAAAGTCAATGTTAATATTTGTTTGTTTGCAATTACAGAGGTCAAACGTTTCCTGTAGTTTTTCACCAGGTTTGCACACACTGCAGGAGGGATTTTGGCCCACTCCTCCACACAGATCTTCTCTAGATCAGTCAGGTTTCTGGCCTGTCGCTGAGAAACACGGAGTTTGAGCTCCCTCCAAAGATTCTCTATTGGGTTTAGGTCTGGAGACTGGCGAGGCCACGTCAGAACCTTGATATGCTTCTTACAGAGCCACTCCTTGGTTATCCTGGCTGTGTGCTTCGGGTCATTGTCATGTTGGAAGACCCAGCCTCGACCCATCTTCAATGCTCTAACTGAGGGAAGGAGGTTGTTCCCCAAAATCTCGCAATACATGGCCCCGGTCATCCTCTCCTTAATACAGTGCAGTCGCCCTGTCCCATGTGCAGAAAAACACCCCCAAAGCATGATGCTACCACCCCCATGCTTCACAGTAGGGATGGTGTTCTTGGGAT
Source organism: Silurus aristotelis (assembly GCF_946808225.1). NCBI lineage: Eukaryota > Metazoa > Chordata > Actinopteri > Siluriformes > Siluridae > Silurus > Silurus aristotelis. Next base: position 2,599,945 of record NC_139595.1, on the reverse strand, counting down.
GGTACTCATCAGTCTTCTTCCTTCAAACACGTTCAGTGGAATTATGACCCAAAAGTTCTATTTTGGTTTCATCTGACCACATTACTTTCTCCCATGACTTCTCTGGATCATCCAAATGGTCATTGGCAAACTTAAGACGTGCCTGGACATGTGCTGGTTTTAACAGGGGAACCTTCCGTGCCATGCATGATTTCAAACCATGACGTCTTATTGCCAACAGTAACCTTGGAAACAGTGGTCCCAGCTCTTTTCAGGTCATTGACCAGCTTCTCCCGTGTAGTTCTGGGCTGATTTCTCACCTTCCTTAGGATCATTGAGACCCCACGAGGTGAGATCTTGCATGGAGCCCCAGTCCGAGGGAGATTGACAGTCATGTTTAGCTTCTTCTATTTTCTAATGATTGCTCCAACAGTGGACCTTTTTTCACCAAGCTGCTTGGCAATTTCCCCGTAGCCCTTTCCAGCCTTGTGGAGGTGTACAATTTTGTCTCTAGTGTCTTTGAACAGCTCTTTGATCTTGGCCATGTTAGTAGTTGGATTCTTACTGATTGTATGGGGTGGACAGGTGTCTTTATGCAGCTAACGACCTCAAACAGGTGCATCTAATTTAGGATAATAAATGTAGTGGAGGTGGACATTTTAAAGGCAGACTAACAGGTCTTTGAGGGTCAGAATTCTAGCTGATAGACAGGTGTTAAAATACTTATTTGCAGCTGTATCATACAAATAAATAGTTTAAAAATTATATATTGTGATTTCTGGATTTTTTCTTTTAGATTATGTCTCTCACAGTGGACATGCACCTACGATGACAATTTCAGACCCCTCCATAATTTCTAAGTGGGAGAACTTGCAAAAAAGCAGGGTGTTCAAATACTTATTTTCCTCACTGTATATATATATATATATATATATATATATATATATATATATATATATATATATGAGAATGTTTCTGTGTATCCACTTCTCTGAGCTCACCTGAACCAGGGTCATGTGGGAGCCGAGGGCGAGCAGGATCTTCTCGGTTTTGGTGGGATACGGGTTGTCTCTGTGTTTATACAGCCACTGCTTGAGAGGCCTGGCCATGTCCTGTAGAGCCTGACGCTTGTGCCGCACCTTCCCTCCACTCATCATGGAGAAAAAAAAAAGCAAGAGGAGAAAAAGAGAAGGGGAGAAAAAAGGAGAAATCTCAGTTTCCACTCGAGTCTGCTTCGGTCTCCAAGTTTTTAGAGGATAATTATTTAATCACCAGGTTGATTTCATTGAAACGCAAAAAAGAACGCTGCGCTTGGGAAAGGACTGAAACAGCGCAGCACTTTGGAAAGTCCAACAAAAGAAAAGTTATTTCGTTTTTAATGAGGCCGTGATGCTAAATGGGGGTCACAATTTGCTATTTCGAGTTCTCACGTTTTTCCAATTGTGACCATATTTTTGGATCATTTGCGCCTCGAAAGGAAACGCCTGATCTGATGGATAACCCGACCTTCTCCTACACTTCCATCTCAGTTCTCCACTTCAGATCCCAGTGTATTATTAGTTCTTTATGGAAAAACTTTTTTGGTCGGTGAAACTAATAGAAAAACTCTCTAGTCCACAAGGGTGAACTTTCAATCTCAATATAAATTCTTAAAGTACTTAATTCTTTAGGTTACTTTGGCATAAAGGTGCATTACATTACATACAACTTTTTATATAAATAAATAAATATATATATAAAAAAAGCTCTGAACAGAAACATCACAGATGCGATATTTCACTGTTCTTCACTGATTGCAGTACTTTTGAAGGCATCCTGAGGTGAAATGTCTACAAATGAACACACTGAACAGTTTTCCACGGCCTGATTTTAAGAATACAGGCCAATAAAATCCTGTGACCTGATAGCTGCATTAAAGAAGGAACTTTCCCTGGATATTTCCAGGAAAAATCATCCGTCTTACCATCATGTAAAAAAAAAAATCTAAACTAACAAATAAAGGAAAATGAGCGCCATTAAAAGCTCCTGTGTGAATGTGAAAAGTTTTAGAACTAAACAATCTTCTGAAATGTAGTCACAGAACAAATAGGAAGGTCTTTCAGATGCACTCAGGTTGTAAACATCTCACAAAGTGTCTACAGAATCATAACCGAATTCTCTGCACAAGACAAATCCGATTTGATCAGATAGGATGCTGTTAGATTCTGAAAGATCCTGAAAGATTCTGAACCATGGAACCATAACACCAGCTCTGAAATTGATGAATTGCTTCATCTGAATCTCCTCAGCGAATGCAGCAGATGTCAGTGTGGAGTAAAAAGCTGTTCACTCCTTCCACACATCTACACTTCTACCCACACTGATGGCTCTCTGTAACTCCAAAAAAATCCAACAAACCCTGAGATCTACCAAAGTGACGCATTTACTGAAAGTGATTTCGGCCATGTTTGAGGTTCAGAAGTATCATACACACAAATATAGACAGAAACGCCTTCATGTTCACATTCAATCTCAGTTGTTCCTGTTCGGTTCTTGTCTACGTGATCCATATGAGGCTGGATCAGGATTTCCTCAAACTCATGCATGAAACCAGCACGCCTCATACCTCTGTCTCCGGTGCTGCAAAGGTCCGTCCATCCTCTGGGTCAGAGAATCTGCATGTTGTCCACTGAGCACCTCGAGATAGCTCAGACTCTTCCTCTCGACGGCTTTTCCGCTCTCCTCAAAGCTCAGACGCTCGTCCAGCTTGCTGAACACCAGCGCGCTCATCGTTACACAGGGGTCAGCTCTCATCAAGCATGGGGGTCAGTCTGGGGCCGAGTCCACACATAAAGTCCCACACGAGTCTTCCTAGTGGAGAAACTGCGCAAGTAAACAAAGGAATCAATTAAACAAAACAAACAAAGAAACAATCAATAAGCAAAAAATATGAATAAAAAAGCACATTATTAAAATATTAAATAAAAAAAATAATAAAAAAAAAAAATACAGACAAATATGAAAAAAATGTATGAATTCAATAAATTTTATTACAAAAATAGAATAAATATACATAAAATAATAAAAATTCTAATACATATAAAAAAATTTACATGCATAGTGACATTTAATAAAAAATATCTTTAAAAAATGCATAGCAACTACAACCTTTTATAATAATAATAATAATAATAATACGTTTATATTTTATTATTATTATTATTATTATTATTATTATTATTATTATTATTATTATTATTATTATCATATATAATAAGATTTGTGACCTCACTCACTCCAGCTTGTGTTCCTTCAGCTCGGAAGTCCTAATGGAAATTCCGGTGGTGCGCGATATTTACTTGTACGCCTCTCTCTCTCTCTCTCTCTCTCTCTCTCTCTCTCTCTCTCTCTCTCTCTCTCTTTCCCTCCTCTATCACTCCCTCTTTCTCTCTCTCTGTCTGTCCTGCACGCGTCCCGGTGGCTACTGAGCGACTCCCGGAGGCGCGCCGCACCGACACGCCGCCCGCCGGCCGCAGCACCGCCCCAGAGCCCGCATATGGGGAACCCGAATCCCCCCCTGAAGGTGCAGCCCACAGCAACACCGAGCTCGTGCCAAAGCGCACTTTCTTTCTTCTTCTTCATATTTTTTATTTTCACATATCCGTACATCAGACGTACAATCAGAAACAGGGATACACAAATCAATAAATTGGACAAAAGCTTAGTGGTTCAACTTCTGCTCAGAAGGTTGAGTTCAAATCCCATCACCACCAAGCCGGGCCCTTGAGCAAGGCTCCTAACCCTCAACTGGTTAGTTCTTTAAATAAGAAAATTTCCAAATGTCATAAATGTAAGCACACGCTTTAAAACACACACATGTATACGGTCAGTTTAATAGGAACACCTGTACAGATGCTCAGGTATGCAATGATGCCACTGATTCTTAATGAAAATATCTGGAGCAGATTATCTGGACAATCCTGTGAGCGTCAGGCTCAGTCTGCAATCTTATTTATGATAATGGATAAAGTAGGAACTCTTTACATCCACGGTGATCAGAAAAGCAACTCAGAACACACTATACACACTGTGAGGACAAAAGTTTGTGGACACCTGATCATAAGATTGGCACGCGCTTCTTTTTTCAATTTGCTCTTATAATAAACTCAACTCTTCATGGAAGATGCTCCACTCAATTTTATTGAGATATGTGTGAGATTCATTCAGTAAAGGGTGTTAGTAAAGTCAGGTACTGATGTAGGTGAGGTGCAGAAAACCTGGGGTGCAGTCAGCATTCAGAAATGTGTTCGATAAGGTTTGAGCTCTACAGCACTCAAGTTTAGGTTGACGGGAAAACAGCCACGATGAGCAGAAAAGCTTCTCAGCACTTTTTAAAGATCACATTAGAGCAGGATTCTGAGGCTACACTAAGGACGGAGGCACCAAAACTGTCCAGCTGCTGATTATTAATATTATTATCATCACGTATTATTATTATTATTATTATTATTATTATCATTAGAAGAAGCTTAATCGCTGAGCTCACCCCCCTGTGACACTGCAAAAACCCAGACAGCGCATTCCACTGCAGCGGTACAGTTCAGTAACACAGCTGCACACATCATAAATCGCTTTCCCTCAGAGATCTCACCAGAGCCGTTCCACCAGTAAGCATCTACTGCGATGTGCTGTGAGCTCTGAGGAGAGCACTCGAGCATGCAGGATGCAGGACACACTTGGGTTTTTTCCCTCTGATTTATCTCTCTCAAACTGTGGCCTGTTCTGCTCTGCTGTCTGTGAGATGAAGGATGACTGGTGCGAGCATCTCGGCTGATTTCAACATCACTCTGGTCACTGTGGAGGAAAAAACAAACAAACAGGGGTCAGGGTTTGTTTTGAAGGACACAAGAAAATTTGAATCATTTTTCCTGGATTTGTTTTTGCCTTTAAGTTGGGACGAGCTGGAAATAACCACTTGTTTCCGCGTTCACACTTGACATGATCGGGAATCGAACAACTTAATGGTTGCCATGTTGGTATCTTTCACTTTATAATAAGTCTCCAACCGTCCCTGAGCCAAAACAGCCCAAAAAACATTAAGCTTTCAACCTCCACGTTTAACTGTGGGGGGTGAGGCAGTCTGCTAACATCTTCTCTTTTGTTAGAGACAGAAATGTCACATTTGGACTCCGCAGAACTTCCACTCGTTTGCTAATTCTTGTGTGTTTTTGTATTTTACATAGTTTGTTGCATAGAAACAAAAGGAACATTTGTCTCAAAATCATGAAAGAAATGTTTCCACACTTTTCAGGCAACGTAATACAAAAACATTTTTATTTTATACTGTTCACATGTTGCATCTGTTGCATAAAAAAAAAAAAAAAAAAAACTTTAAAAATGAGTTCATTCACACAGACTGGCGCAAAAAACAAAAAACACCTGAGCATCAGTTCTGCATTTGGAAATGCTTTGCTGATGAGAAAGGTCTGTGAGTGGCTTGAGCAGTCAGGAAAACTCAAACTTAACTTTTTACCACCGTGGTGATCAGAGAAGCATCTCAGAAATGTTTTAAAAAAGGGTAAAGGGGCTTTTTACTTGTCAGATGAACATTACAGCGGAGAGGAATTCTTTCTTCACAAGCTGGGGTCAGTGATGATACAGCGCCCCTGGAGCAAACAGTGCTGAGGGCCTTACTCGAGGGCCCAAGAGCGGTGCCTGAACATAGGACCTCCCGATTAGTGATTAGCATCATAGTGGAACTCACATGAATAAAAACGAGCATCAAAAACAGCTGTATTATTAATGACATTTTTATAAAAAACACTGCGGCCGATTTGGAGGCGATGCGTAAAAACCGCAATCCGAAATGCTGTACAACAGACAATAAGAGGACGGTATATAAATCTAGCATGCCAGCAGATCGATATGAAACAGCCTCTTAGTCTAGTATCACTCCATCATCCCCCATCTTTTCTTTGTTTGTGTTGAATCTTTAATTAATTTATTTATTTTCCTTCCATTACTGACCTTTCGCCTCTGGGAGAAGAAAATCACCCATCCAGCTGTGGTTTGTATAAAAATAAGCTTTTAAAGGGAAGAGAAAATACCAGGACATCCCTCTATCTGTATATTTCGTTTATTTTTTGTAATTTGCTGCGTTTGGAATGGCCGCTAGTGGCTCGCGAGGCCGCAGCTGTTTCGTCTGATTGGTCGCCGTGTCTTTTAAACAGCACGATCACACTCAGAGCCGGGGAACGGAAAAGTGCTCAGGATCACTTTTTCTTTCTCTCTCTCTCTCTCTCTCTCTCTCTCTCTCTCTCTCTCTCTCTCTCTCTCTCTCTCTCTCATAACCAGCTCCACATGTGTTATCTAAATAAGCACCGCGCCAAGACGGCTCACTTTTCTCCTCCTGCTGCTAGACAAACGTGTGGATTAGCTTGTCATTGGCTTAGACATAACTTCTGGGTCGAATTGCTACTGACACATAAAATATTCGCCCCCTTCATGTCAAGGTAATAAAGTTATACGTAGCCTCACTGCGTGACTCTCCGCCCTCTTTCATCATAGCAAGAGATGCCGCGGAGCTTGTTCGGGGACTGGAATTAACTTATAGTAGAGTGATTTGTAGACAAAAGTATTGGGACACCCCACTTTTCCACCCATATGTGGTTCTTTCCCAAACTGTTAGGGCAAAAAGTTGGAGGCCCACAATTGTATAGGATGAAATTTTTCCTTCATTTGAACTAGGAGACTGTAACCCGTTCCAGCATGACGATTCACCTGTGCACAAAGCCGGCTCCATGAAGATCTGCTTTACATGGGTTTGAAGTGCAGAACATTGCCAAAGAAGCATTGCATTCTACTTATATTTCTCTCCACTCTTCTGGGAAGATGTTCTACTAGATCCTCTAGAAAATCAAATACCGATGTAGGTGAGGTGAGGAGGCCCTGGGGTGCTGTCAATGTTCTCATTCATCCCAAAGGTGTTCAGTAGGGTTGAGCTCAATAGCAGGCCACGCAAGATCTTATTCACACTTTCAAACCATGTAAAGCATATCTTAATGGAGCGCAATTTTTGGAGAACAGCTTGGAGAAGAACCACATATGGCAGGAAAGGTCCCAATATTTTTGTCCATATAGTGTATCTGGAAGATCTCCTTCGATAGAGCTCTGATCTCGACCCTATAACCTTTGGGTTTTAGACATTTTTTAAAAGATAGAATATACAAATAAAAATTAATTGGATTAAACATATCAGTGATGATTTGGCCCAAAAGATCTTGAGCGTCCTGCTACAGAGATTAAACCCCACTGAAAAATGAATGTGAGTGCTGATCGCACCCCAGGCCTCCAAACCTCCTCACTACTAACATCTTTGTCTGATTTCCATGAAATTTGAGTGGAACATCTTCCCAGAAAGAGGAGGTGATGATAAGAGCAAATGTGGAATAAATGAGGAATGGGATAGGAAAAAAAACAAAACAACATAGGTCAGGTGTCTGAAGACTTTTGGCTTTAAACCCGATCTAACAAGACAAAGCATCTTGAAGACTTCTTCCATAACTGGTTAATAAAAGTGATCGAGAAAAACGCTTGATCAGGCGAACGAAAAACGTAAAAAAAAAGTATGAAGAATCACAAAATGATGAAGACGAGGATTTGTAACGCACATGATGTACTTTTAAGCGTTCGAGCACGTCGGACCGTCGAAGGATCGTTCGCTGTGCCGGCTGTGATTTCATTTCCATGTGTGCGAGCGACGTGCCTCGCGGTTTCTCTTCTCATAATGTCACATCGCTAATCAACTATCTCCAAAGTGAAATCCCATAAAATCCCTTTTGCGTCATGTTTTCTCCACGCTAATAAATCAACCGGGCCCGAATATCGTCCGCGGGGTCCAGTAAACGGAGCCCGAACGCCAGCATACATCAGCGCCATCTTCATGCCTGGGCTGTTTTGCTCGTTATACGAGGAGTTTACGCTCCTAAAAAAGAAACATCAACACGCTCGTGTTTGATAAATGATCTTTTCTCACCTCGTGTGAGATTGTACACCTGGACGGCTCGGGTCTAATATGGAGTCATGTGATCCTCCATGGACATTCCTCAGAGTTTCCTAATGCTACGTTATAGGAAGCAGATCACCAAATACACTTAATACAGTGTGTAGGAAAAGGTTTTTGTCTCTCTATGATAGCAAATAAATGTGAAAAAAATACTTATTTGGACATCGTTCGTGTTGTCAGTGCTCATGACATCTAATGTTTTAGCTTGATAATATTCACACACTAGGAATTCATGCTGGTATGAGGATTTTTTTCTGTGAATGTTCTCAGTCCAGTCTGCTTTTAAGAAGCGATTGCATTTAGCGATCATTCTAGCATGAAAGCTGTATGATTTTAGCATGAAATCTGTATGATTTTAGCATGAAATCTGTATGATGTTAGCATGAAAGCTGTATGATGTTACCATGAAATCTGTCTGCTGCTAGCATGAAATTTGTATGATTTTAGCATGAAAGCTGTATGATGCTAGCATTTAAGGTCTTTAATTCTAGCATGAGCGCTGAATGATGTTAGCATTTAAGCTGTATGATTCTAGCATGAAATCTGTATTATGCTAGCATTAATGCTGTATGATTCTAGCATTAAAGCTGTATGCTGTTAGCATGAAATTTGTATGATTTTAGCATGAAATCTGTATGATGTTACCATGAAATATGTTTAATCCTGATTGAGATTTTTTTTACACGAGAATACATTTGATCTCTGTTCATGATACGTGAAAAACTTAAATGAAAAGAAAAAAAAAATCATTCAATGCATTTGATGTTTAATTCTACAACAATTGCCATGTTGGTTCCTTTCACTTTCCGGAACCTTATCTGCTCCAAAACCACCCAAAACCATTAAGCTTCCATCTCCATGTTTGTGGGGGGTGAGGCAAACTGCTTGCCTTGGACCTGCATAGAAACAAAAGGAACATGTGTTTGTCTCAAAAAACATAAAAACTAGGTGTTTCGTAACCTTTCACAGGTGTTGAGTATGTATATGTTATTACTGGAAGCTGTGAAAACTGAAACCAAGTGGAAACCAATATCTCAACACTGGATTTATTGTCAACACAATTAAACAAGTAATAATTATAAAAATAATTATTGATAATATTAATAATAAATGACAAAACAATAAGTCTGGGTCATTCTGCTCAGCTCTGCCCAGACTGCCCTCTTTAATATCTGAACCTTTGCACGGAAACAAGGTTTTATTCAGAATCCCTGCACTTTTTTTTCTTTTTCAAAGTAGTGTTATTTCAAGGGGTGCGTTCAAAAGCTAATTTCAACAACCGTTCAGATACGCTGTTCCGATCTCTGGCAGCTCGACTCGGCCCTGGCCTCCGAAAGTCATTTAACTTTGGTTGGGGACCCAGGATTTTTCTGCACAGCGCAATAACTAAATAAAACATTGTACATAAGGGAAAATGGAGTATTAATGGTGCAACACAGTTGTAAGAATGGACGTCTTGTTTCCAGGCTCAAGCCTTACGATGATATTATTGGAGAAACAAGAGCTGGATTAATGCGATATCCATTTAGTAGCATCCGCTTATCCATCTTGCTCATGACATTTATAAGTCATTTTGTGAATAATAATGAAAAAAAAAGAAGAACCCTGGTTTGTAAGAGCCAATGCCCAGTGTGAGTTTGCTTTGATGAATTGGTGTATGAACACAGGGTTGTGCCACATGTGCTCCCTGGGTGTTTAAAATACTGTAGTAACTATATCATATAATTATGACTTAGCCATCAATCATTCTTTTCATACTAATGCATCATTAACCCGACAAATAGTTCCCATATGTTGCTCCAAGCCTGAGCGAGCGCTTTTGCCGTGGCTTCACATGCGTCCTTCACCTCGCAGGCTTCCACATGGTCCATGGATTCGGGTCATGTTTGTTAGTCGAGAACCCCATTCATTAATTCAATATTTGGAGACTCCGCAGGCTTTTCTCCGTCGACCAGTTCCTGAGCCGGTTCCTCAGCTTCGGTTCCTGAGTGGAGCTGTAAACACCACTTCAGGCTCTTTTGAGTTACCATGAGATATAATCCGACCTGACAGCCACTGGCTCACTTGTCCTGTTCCAGCGCTTCTTAGAAAATGTGTGTGTGAGTGTGTGTGTGGGTGAGTGTTTATATTCAGCCGTAACTCTGTACCGGAATCCCCTATAGCACATTAACTGCTCCTTATTTAGCATCATGCTGATTTCCTCCCACACACTGTTTTATGCCTTTCATGCCCAATTAACTACATGATCCAGTGAAGAGGAGACGAGTTCCCCGTCTCCCATGCAAAAAATTTACTCTTGGTGTTCGCTGTTGAATTTTACAGTCGTTCATTCATTTTATTTATTCGATTTATACGGTTTATGTGTCGCTGCTTGGAAAGGAAAAAAACGGTTGATGTGGTGAAGTTTTCTCTAACGTTTAATATTGTTAACCTATAAGAAAGGAGTCTGTAGTGTCAACGTCTTCCATGTAACATTTCGAGGTAAAAAAAAAACATACAAGGTTTACAATTGGGCATTTAGTAATAAATCGCTGTCTTATTGCCATGATCCACTGATCAGCATAACATTATGACCACCTGCCTAATATTGTGTTGGCTTCCTTTTTGCTGCCAAAACAGTCCTGATCCATCGAACGTTAACAGCAGTTTGAGCTACAGGACCTCGTCTGTTGGATCGGACAACACGGACCAGCCTTCGCTCCCCACATGCATCAATTAGCTTTGTCGCCGGTTCACCACTGTTTCTTCCTTGGAGCACTTTTGATAGACACTGACCACTGCAGACCAGAAACATCCTACAAGAGCTGCAGTTTTGGAGATGCTCTGACCCAGACATCTAGACGTCACAATTTGGCATTTGATAAATTCGCTGAAATCCTAACGCTCGCCCATTTTTCTGCTTCTAACACGTTTGAAGAAAATGTTAATTTGCTGCCCATTAACAGGTGGCATGATAAAGAGATAATCAGTGTTATTCACTTCACCTCCTAATGGTCATAATATTATGTCTGGTGTATATAAGGAATAAACAAAACGCAAAAAAAAAAAGAATCAATTATTTTCCTTAAACAGCACGCCTCAGGTGTTTTTATTCCTCGCTCATTAGACTCATCATGCTCCATCTTTATACTAATGAGGTACACAAGGACACACACCTGCAACCACAGCTTTCATTATTGTCTCTCAGGCTGCTTGGTCACGCGCCCTAATGTGAACCTAATGAGGCATGGAGCCGCTAAAGAGTGTCCGGAAGGTGACGTGAACGACGGTGGTGGTGGTAATTCTCCAGTCCTGAAGTCAGTCGGCGTGTCAAGCTCCTGTTGGTTCGAGTGTGAAGAAACTACACAAAACAAAACCTATGGATTATTCATTCACTTTCCCCTGCGTTTGGTCATTAATTTCTCGGAAAGGATTTGGGCAACGTTACGTGACTTTACGTCGGCTTGGGCTACAGCGATTTGTTTTTTGGACGAATAGGCGCCAAGTTCATCATCCACCTTTTTACTGTCATCTCAATTTATCACGTCATGAAAGGCTTCAGCACCCTCCCTATATGCTTACCGCGTCCCAAGCTAAACAAGTGAGAGGATAAAACCTCCCTCCAAAATGAAAAACCAGACGTACAAATTAGGATATTTCGCTACAGAATATGAATCTCCCCCCATCACGCTGGAATAACACGACATTTGGCTGTGAACGTAGGAATTTTGTAAGTTATTTTTTCGTTTAGCAGCTAGCGAGGCAATTTGTCTCGCAGGCACGCCAAGCTTTTTCATACAATGCTTCGAGAGTTTCGAGAACTTTTTCCACAATGAAATGAAGTCTGGCCGCTGAAGTCCTGAGAGCTGCAGGCGTGTTTTGTTTTAATAGTGTCACAGCAATAGCGAAGCATAAACCGTAGGCCTAGCCGTACCCTCTTAGCGCCATGTGCTTTGACAAGATGTTCATTTTAAACCTGACTAGAGACCTGGCTATTTCTAGCTAACAAAAATTGTACTTGCATTTCTATTAGCATTTTGACTTTCTTGAATCAAATCATCAATATTTAATAAGCACTCAAGGTCTTTTATGAATATTCATAAACAGTAGACGGTCCTAGGGAAAACTACTGCTGCTGCTGAGGTGGACCAGCTTAACGATCCATGAGGTTACTCTATGGGTAGAACCATGAAGATGGATTTGGGCTGTCTTCTTCTTCTTCTTCTTCTTTCAGCTGCTCCTATTAGGGGTCGCTACAGCGGATCATCAGTCTCCACACCCCCCCTGTCCTCTACATCTGCCTCTTTCAACCCAACTAGCTGCATGTCTTCCCTCACAACATCCATAAACCTCCTCCTTGGTCTTCCTCTTTTCCTCCTTCCTGGTGTCTCCATCCTCAGCATTCTCCTACTGATATACCCCATGTCCCTCCTCTGCACATGTCCAAACATCTCAATCTCGCCTCCCTCACCTTCTGTGTTATTTTAATCGATTGACAACCCTTTGGGCTGCTTTGGGACAATTTTCAAGTGTTAAAAACGCCACACAAATAAAACTGGTTTGAAATGTGATGAGTTGAAATGAGATGTAACGGAGGAAAGAAACCCTCAGTATGTTGGTATAAATACGCATTGATATCAGAATACTTGCATATGGAGGCTACAGGGAGTGTCGACTTTACTTAGGAAATGGCACTGGCTCTAAAAATCTGCTAGTGTGTTGCATGTGGCTACTGTAGCGATGGTTCTATTAGTTTTTGAAGCTCTTTAGATTTGATTAAAAACATGTAGGCATGTAAAATCCTTGAACATTCCAAAAATAACGCACATAAGTGAGCCATAAGAGTGTAATAAGAATCTCTTCACGATCTCGACCTCAACATCGGCCTTTCTTACAGATCAGGAAAATAAACAGCCCTGAATCCCTACACTGAGAATCCAAAAAGTCGCTGCTTCACACCTCGTTTGAGGATAAGTCCAATCCAAACCCAGAGAACCACTGGAGAGGAATCTGACCTGTTCCTGGACTTCACTCGGAGTAAAAAAAAAAAGTGTTTGTTTCTGCTTCAGGGTTTAAAGTGGATTACATTCTCACTTCGCTGTATCTCTTTGACGTGTAAAAACCGACCGAGGACACGACCCAAGAACACCCGGGAGAGGAAGTGTCCTGTTTTCAGAATCACGTCTCACTTAAAAATGGCCGTATTACAAGAGCCACATAAAACAGTGTTTTCCTTGGAAATCAGGTTCCGCCCCGTCCGAGCCAAAGCATACTCAGTAAATCCATAGAAGACGAAATGCTGGTTGTGACCACAATAAATAGTCCTCATTAGGGTTATATTTAAAGAGCATTAATTGCAGCCTTATTTCCACAAAAAAGGACGGAACCGAGCGTCTGGGGAATTGACTCACAAATCTGTTTCCGATTTGTTTTTAATATAATTTTAATATAGGATTCATTTTGGTCAATGATACAGCCAACCTTCCTGTCAACAACACAGAGTTCTCTTTCTCTTTCTCATTTTTTTTTTTTTTGAAGACCAATTCGCTTCTTTAATGCACAAACTTGATGTCAATGTACAGTATGCGAAGCCAAAAACCTTTTTTTAATCACAAAATGGAAAAGTGGGACGCTTTTTATGTGCTTTAGATTTTAAAAGGTTTATGTGAAGCGAATCTAAAACACTTGCATAATCAGCTTTGTTTCTTTAACAATCTCGCCCAGTCGAACAATAAAGGACAAATATTATCTTTACTTTCAAAAAGAAAAAGTCCCATTTGAAAGAATTCCCCTGCAAGTGCGCTGCCCCGGGGCATTAACGCCGGCGTGGATTTCGAGGCGTAAAACAACGCTGGTCTGTCTGCAATCTGTCCGAATCCCGCCGCAGCCATTATGCAGTTTGCACAGCCATTTCCAAAGCATACGTATATAATATATACGTCCTGTACACGCAGCGCCCGAGTCAGCGGCGAGGAAAAACACATTTTTGTAATCCTTGATTTGGGACGAAGGGCCGACTGAGCGATTTGTTCAGAGGTGAATGGGAGGTCTCCGTGGCTCTTTATGTTCTCTCTGGTTCTAGTCCATTAAACCTTGCAGGCCCGTAGCTCGGCTCACACGCCACACCAACGTCCTGCGCTGATACCAACCCACGCCGGATTCTTCTATAAAACCACGTCCCAAAGAAAACAAGAGCGTTCCGGCATACCGTCATTATCACGCCAGTGTGCAGACGGTGGGCAAGGTGCAAGGCTGAGAACACGGAGTCTACGCTCATGTTTGTGTGTTTTGGAAAGGCGATTAATGAATTATAGCTACGATCCGAGCTACATTTCTGCACTTCGGGGGGAAGTCTGTTAAGAGGAAAACGCTAGGCGATATTGGCAGACCTTCTTTGGAAAACCCCACGGTGAGCTTTGGAGGGGGATGAATGGGAACACAGGGGGTAGCTGGTCAAGAGTTTTCAACTTTACATGATCATGAGAAAAGCATCCGATAGTCTATTATTTTTAAATGAAGGGGATAAATCTTGATTCTGATTGGTCAGAAGAGATCACATCAAGGAAATCCGTTTGTGAAGATCGGAATGGACTTTTTTTTAGGAAGGTTGTGAGTTCAAAGCCCAGCATTATTAAGCTGCCACGGTTGGGCGATGTGATTCGCTTTTTGATGCATAACCAACGATACAATACAGTAAACATACAAAGAATTCGATACGATTCCCCTGTTACGATTCAGTGCGATCGATTCAATTAAACACGATGTGATTCGATGCAATACGACGCAATAGAATAAATATGATGCTCTGCAGTTCAATATGGTACTGATGGTTCACTTTTATGTGAATGCATGGCCCCTTTCACTAACATGCCTTTGTAGTTTCTTATAATTGAAAGTTTATCCTCAATGAGTGAGCCAGTGGTAACTGTGGCAAGGAAAACTCCCTGAGACTTCATGACGAAGAAACCTTGAGAGGAACCAGATTCCAAAGGGAACACATCTTCATCCTTAACACCGAATGTCCACTCATTACAGTTCCATCATTGTTGAGGTTCAGTGATAGAATTGTTCATGAAAACTGTGGTCCTAAGCCATTGAATTCGAATGTTGATATTAATTCCAGTCCAAATCCACCCTCAAAGTTCTTAATTTGCTCAGAAACTTTATGGATCTTTAGGCTGTTGATGTGGAATCATCTTCAACACAGAGCGATCTCCAATTGAAGAGAACTCCATATATAAATAAAACAAATGTATAAACAATTTGAGAACTTTCTTTTTAGATATTTACTAGAATGTAAGTAGAAATGGATAAAAAGTTCAAGATCAATAATATCAACAGAGTTGCTACACTTCATTGCGACTCTAATGGAGAACTATTCAGCAAGACGATGAGAGATACGGCTTCGCCTGAGAGTTTAATTCATTACCGGTTTATATGTTGTTTTATTCCCCACTCACAGAAAATCGATGTTGTTCGTGTATCTGATGATGAAAGTCAATTTACTGAATGTGGTTTAATTGGATTTGAATGAGCTTCCAACATCTGCACATGTTTCAAAGGAGCATGTGGGCGCCTGAATTATTTTCATTCACAGCCTCAAACAAATGCGTTTAATCAAAAATGTCCAGCTGTCAGAATAATTACACGCTTGGTCAGCATGCCAGCCTGTGTTTTTTTAGAGAAAAATTGAAAAAAAACTAAAGATTTCTGTACAAAAGCAGTGAACACAATCACATAAGAAGAGCTCGGACGTACCTAGTGTGTAGTGTTTATATTATATTTAGACAACGATTGATGGACACCTGAGCACAAGATTGTGCTTCTCTGAACATTCCCTTCCACATTTGGTCTTCATTTGCTGTCTTAAGAACTTCCAATCTTCTGGGAAGATGTTGCTTGTGTGCTTTGTGCTTATTCAGCTACAAAGTCAGGTACTGATGTAGGTGAGGAGACCTGGGGTGCAGTCAGCGTTCACATTCATCCCAAAGGTGTTCAGTAGGGTTGAGATCAGAGCTTTATAGCAGGCCATTCGAGATACTTCCAACCCATGTCAAGCATATCTTCATCGAGCTGGCTTTGGCCAGGGGTATGTTTGGGTCTCCTAGTTCATGTCAAGGGAAGATTTCATGCCAGAGAGATTCTATACAATTTTGTGCCTCCAACTTTGTGTCAACTGTTTGGTTAGGAAAAATATAAAGCAGGAAAAAAGCGGTAGCTGATTCATTTAACTATTTTACTATCATATATATATATATATATATATATATATATATATATATATATATATATATATATATATATATATATATATATATAAAAGCTCTGAAAAGGCCAGTGGGTTTGTTCTAATCCACACCTAATCAATTCCAGAAGAGCATAATTACCAAGCGGTTTACGTGTTGAAGCAAACACTACAATACCGCAAAGTGGGATGAGTTTACACAAACCCTAAATACAGCACTTAGGACAAAAGGAACCTTGTTTCTGCTGCTTGAAATGTTTGAAATCGAACGTCGGCTTCCAGCGCAAAAACGTTCCGCCTTTGCCGAATCTGTCGGCTTTATAAAAACACCCTGATTGCGTGAGTTTCGCTACAGAACATGATGAAAACTGGAAGTATGCATCTGTTTAATCTGTCACCTTCCGTACACTCCAGGTCCTTCATCTTTCCTCGCTCAAGTACCGAGTTTTTTATCGGAAAAAAAAACTTTGCTGCACAAACATGGTGTACACCCTTTTAGAACGGGGCGTGACTGCTCACAATTCACATTCAATCATCAATAACGTGTTGTGATTAATGCCATAAAAAGATCAGACGTTTCTCAACGATTTCCTCCACCATCTTTTCTTACAGAAAAGTATCTCAATGTTGGAAAAGCTATCGATCAGTTTACATAAGAGTTTACATCATTTTGGACGTATCGCGTAAAACCATCGTTAGGACGTGGAGAAAATGACGCGGCACAGGGACACGACCAATAACAAGACGATCCTCCAAAATTGGTGAACGGACAAGAGGAATAGTTATCATGGACGGCTGCTGAGGGACCGACAGATTGTTAAAGGAGCAGGAATATCTGGTACGAATTAATCACTTCTTGTATGAAACCTGATCTCTTGTACTCTGCACGTGTCTCAGGGGGTAGGGAGGAACGCCAGACGGCATCCAAACCCACCGAAATCATCAAAACAATGTAGTGTTATGGTCTGATGAGACAAAAGTCGAACTTTTTGGTACAAAACAACAAGACACACGAGGAACGCCATATATACAAGGAGTGTTCCAGTCAAACCGGGACTTTTAATGTTACAGGTATAAAAATGGATGCTAGTGTAGCGGTACTACATGCTAACATAATAAATAAGTAGCTAGCGTGTCATATTACTGATAGACGGCACATTGGCGTTTGGAAACTTTCCAAGTTTGTTGGAATGAAAGGTTTCGAATTTCAACTTTGAATTTTATGTAAAATTAACAAGAAATCATTTTCTTATATGTACATAAATGAGGTTAATCAACATTCTTTACTTAAAAAATTCAAAACACTATTTTAATCTATTTTAGATCTAGAACTATTGAACCACACTGGTAACAACGATATTTTGGGTTCACTTTAAATAAAAATGCATCATTTTTGCATCAAATCTATATTTCCCGAATCTTTCCAGGCGTTAGTTAAATGCTGGGATAAGTGTATAAACGTAGCATGTCGGAAAAATCTTTTACACAAGTTTCCACTGTTCTTATATTTTATAAACTCAACAGTCCCGGTTTGACTTAAACACCTCTTGTATATACCCAGGAAGAAGCATGATGGTGGATGCATCATGTCATGGTTCTGCTTCACTTCAGTTAGGAGAAAAAAATAATGATAATGAACCAAAGCACAAATCCAAGTAAATAAAGAAGATACAGAAAACAAATGTTGTGTAAAAAAAAAGAAAAAAGAAAAAAAACGTCACAGTTCGAGTTTTTTCTTACCAGGAAAACAATGTTTTGGAAAGGTTTCCACTTATATACAAGTAAAAAACGTAACAGGTAATACAGTATTTAGGAGGTGCGCACATTTTTGTATGCATGTCTAATTGTTTTATTGGTTGCTTTTATCAGATTAAAGGTGTAAAAAAGTTTGGACACCTGAACATAAGATTGGTGTGCTTTTTTAAACATCCCATTTTACTTTCGGTTCCCATTTACTGTTATAATAACCTCCACTCTTCTGGGAAGATGTTCCACTGGATGTTTTGCTCATTTAGCCACAAGGTAAAGTCACATACTGATGTAGGTGAGGTGAGGAGGTCTGGGGTGCAGTCAGCGGTTACATTCATCCCAATAGGTGTTTTATAGTGTTGGAGCTCTATAGCAGGCCACTCAAGATCTTCCACTTCCTTTTAACTCATGTAAAGCAGATTTTCATAGAGCCGACATTTCTTAGTTTAAATAAAGGGAAAGTTTCATTTTACCACATCTGAAGACGTCCTACACAATTGAGTGCCTCTAAATTTGTGGTACCAGTTTGGGGAAGAACCACACACCGCTGGAAAAGTTAGGTGTCCCAATACTTCTGCTCACACCATGTAGCTTAACCACATTGCCCTTGAATTGTGATCAAAAAAGCAGCGATTTATTTTGTGAGATAAAGTTGAATTAAACCACTTTATGCTTTTTTTTTTTTTTAGATCATTAATGTGAGGTTATTCTCAATCGAGCAACTTTATCTGTAAATATTTTCGTCTTTCAGAATAATGATACACTTGTTCTGTAGCTTGCTTTGAGAGAACTTTCTGAAAGAACTAGGTCCAGGAGTGTAGCATGGTATTGGCAGCTCTCTCCCTCACACACACACACACAAAACCTGGACCCGATTCCATCCGCTGCGTCCGCTCGAAGCCAGATTTCCTTCGAAAAAAGGTTTGCGTTCGCAATTTCAGTAGCGTGATCGATGACCAGGGTGCGCAAAACACCTCAACCGATCGCCGTCTTCGCTGCGTGGGTACGAGCCGCGACCGCGCTAAACACATTTAGCGATCGGGCGCCATTCGTCACACCGCATCAGCCTCCTTAAAGTGTTATATTTGGCTCCATTCGCATGAATTCACATCAAATGACCTTATCCATTAGTAATTAGTCAGTGTAAATAGAGTGCTGGGATCGCTCCTTTTCACCTGGCGCGGCCGCTAATAGCGCTCCTGCTCCGTTCTCATTAAAACGGACGATAGTTTCTTTGTGTTGGCTCGGGCGCGCGGACGCCATGAAGGATCTGATGCAATTTGTTCAACTACAAGACAACAAACCCATGATTAGAACAGAACAAATCATTTGCACCAGTCACTGTTCAGTACAACGACTGTAAAATGACTGTAACAGCCATTGAGGTAATAGAAAAACACACTGGTGGACCACAGTTCAGCCCGTTTTTTTTTTTTTTCGACGATTCAACACTCCTCACACACTCCACACACACGTCTGGCTGGTCAGATCGCCTTTTAATAGCGATGACATCAGCCTGTGAAGGAACCTGACCTCTCGTAAAGCCGCAGTCCTTGGGCTCCGTGCCCTCGGTTCATTCTCCTCACAAAACCAGACGTGTGCAGGATCTGAAGTATCTCCGCTCTCTGCTCGGCCTCACCATCTCCTGTTCCTACACTCGAGTCAAAGCGCAATTACTCATCGGAATAAATCTTTGAAAAACAAAACGTGCTTTTCTTTTTTCTACGCATACAAAGAAAAAGACATTTGTCTCAATTTCAAACCACATTTTTGCAAAAACCAGTTCCTCTTTCCCCAAGAAACTAAAGAATATGATTTAGCATTAGCTAATCCTTACTAGCAACAGGTTTATTTCTAATCTCTCATCTTAGCTAGCATTATAATATCTCTATTTATATGCTAACAGTTAGCATAGAGTGATAAATACCATCTAGTATGGACTGTAGCAGCAGATATTTTGCACACGATGGATATTAAATGGAATTTCGGATATCAGGTTTGCTACAACTGCTAGAAAAGCCTGCGACTGTTAAAACACGGGATAAAATCTCTAGTCAATTGTCAAAAAATGAGGTGAAGAAAAATGTTAAGTACTTTAAAACCAGACTTAAATGGAGGAACTGTGCTTCAAGATGACTTGGTCACATGACCTTTGTTATACTAAGAACTTCCTCCACTGGTTTATAGAATTCCCACTTGGTCCTAATTCACCTGCTCTGTTTCAGATCCACCCAAACAAAACAAATGAAACTCTTTCTGTACAAATGCAGCAAAAATGGCAGTAGGTCCTATTAAGTAATGAATGAATTTCTCCATATATATACTCTAAACACAGAGCAACCGTTACGCAAAAGACAGAGATGCGTGTAAATGACGGTAAACCTCCGGACATGGACAGCATCAAAAGCGAACTGAAAACGTGTTCATGCTACAATGGAAACGTTTGGTGCGCGTACAGTGCGCTGAAGTTACCTGGACGTGTTTCAGAGGGCTTCATCCAGAGTTCACTCCTGTAGTCACGAGTTAAGAGCGATGATCGTGGCCTTGCTCTACCCCACTGTAATCCAAAATCAAGAACACGCCTTGTTATGGAGAGTCTGAGTCTGCTTGCAATTAATGTCCAAACATGAGCAATGGCAGTATATTGAAACAAAAAAAAAAAAAACAGGACACGAGTGAAGCAGTAATGCATTTACTTTCGAGGGCTGTATCGAGACATGGACTCATTATGTTTGCTTTACCGAACAACAGCAAAGAAAATGCACAGCAAATTTCAGACACTGTCCCGTATCTAAACAAACTCGATTGGAAAGTTCATATTTCAATTGTTTCTGTATAGGTTATTATACGGTTTGGATCGTCAGTTCACATGACCTGGATTGTACTTTATTTCATTTCAATTCAAAATCCGTTTGATTTCCTTCAACTCTTCCAGGTCTTCTCTAAAGCCAAATTCTTACGAATGACGATATCAGAATTAGCAGATTTATCCGTCCAATGTAAGTCAGTCGTGTTCAATATAGCAGATGAACGCTGTTAAAACTCTTATAGAACAGCTTTTGTTTCTGTCTGGATGGATTTGTTTTCTATAAAAGTAAATTTGACAGAAATACAGCTGCAATCCACAGGCTCATGCTTATATTTATTTATTTGTATTTGACATTTGTTTTTATTAGACGAATCCAACGACAATTACAAAACTTTTATAATTTTTCATTATATGCAAGAAAAAAACAAAACACATGAATGATTAAATAAAATACATTTCAAAAAGAAAAACTAAAGGTTCATGCTAACATTATAGAGTTTCTATACTAACAGCTGCATCATGTGGACTTGTACAATTGACACCCCAAAATAAAAGCATAAAAATAGTGGGGTTTTTTTTTTTATAGAATGATTGATGTAATGTGATGTGAAGATCTGATCAGACGTGCTTCACACATGGAGGTTGAACTGCAAAAGTTTTGGGTTGTTTTAGATCAGAGAAGGTTGGAGACCTATTCCGGGTGAAAGGAACCAACATGGCAACCATTCTGTACTTCAACACAATGCAATTCCGTCTGGACTGCGGCTCATTGGATCCGTACAACAAGATACTGAGCAGAGGCAACAATGGAGGATTTTTCAATGAAAATAAAGAGGAACATCTGGACAATTATACATTTACTTGGTCAAAGGAAATCTTAATAGCGTTAAATCAAACCTAGTGTGGGGCATAAAACCAAAAGGAACATGCAAAACCATAAAACACTTTTGACAGACATTGTAAATCAATATAAATTTAATTCAGTGAAACATGGTGGTGGCAGCAACCTGTTATGGTTCCTGTGTGAAGTTCAGTCATTTATAGCATTTATATGGTCCCCAGTCCCCGTGGGTCAAATGGTACCGGCTATCGGTCACATGTCTTACCAACATTCGCTACCTTCTTAAAGGGGCTCCGGCCGCTAACACATAATACATTACCGCTAAATTGAAACCCCCAAGCGAGCAAAATGAACAAAAAACAACACACGTTTTTTGACGTTTATTATTATATTTAGAAAATACCAGTTTTTATGCCGGGGCGTATCATTTTATTTTGTTGTATTTATCCGCCACAACTTAAAGGCTGGTCCGTGAAAATATTGTCCGAGATTAAACAGGTCCGTGGTGCAAAGGTTGGGGACCGCTGATTTATAGCACAGTGTTTGCATGACACGTCACAGTTTATCAGCCCATATTTTGGTAATCCAGTTGCTTTCCTTTTCAAGCTTCCTCAGTTCAGCTCTTATTTCAGTGAACACCCTGGCCAGGTCGTCGTTAATGGCGATCTTCTCGAATAATTAGCCGTACTCGTTCTCCATTTCCTTCGTGACGTTTATCATCTCCTCGAAATCGGCCTCCTGTAAAATGTGGGAGAGATGAGTTTTGCAGCTGTACACAATTAGCTCAGGAATGAACAGGGGGTGTAATATGAATCGAGACGAACCGACTAAGACTGGGTCCAACGATGAGTGTCGGCCATGTTTCAATTGGAAAAACACGATTTACACAGGGTTCAAACCCTGGTTTTGCTAAGCTACCAATCTTGGGCCCCTTAGCAAGGCCCTTATCCCTAATAAGACTCTCAGGTGGTTTTTGGTGCTCTAACATGATTCATAAAGCTCTCACTGAAGTTCCTCAGCATCCCCTTTATCCAGACCCCCATCGCTAAGCACCTTCTACGATTCGCACCGGATCCCAGCAATGGTGTCAAAATGGTGATCTTTGAGCTGCATCTTCATCTTCGAGAAGAAGGCAAAGTCTGCAGGAGCCAATCTGCTGAGTGGTGTGGGTGAGGAAGTTTCCGCTCCTGGGCCCTTGAGCAAGGCCCTCAACTGCTCAGTTGTATGAGGGCCGAATGCCATAAATGCCAATTTCACAACCTAAAAACGCATTCCTGTACAGTTCAGCACATCCAAAACGTTACTTATTGACTCAGCCTTACCATAAACGTCCTGCTTGGCACCGGTTCCTCGCAGCCGGCCAAGATTTTCGCTTTTCTCCGACTCAACCTCAGCTGTTCTATCGCCGGAGGCCTGACGAACGCAACATACGGTTTGAATTCCGCCGTGTACAGCAGCTTCGCAGCCTTCAGACAGGACGAGAAAACGGTTTGGTTAGCATATTAGGAGACGTTTGCTACATCGGCCATTAAATCATTAAAACTGGCATGCGGCATGCTGACTAGAGCTCTGTGCTGGTTTCCATTGGGTCGCCTCATGCCCGGGTCCTGAGCCTGCTTCCCTCGTCAGGCGGCATCGCGCCGTTTCCTTCCTATACCGCGGTTTCATTTCTCCTTATTGCCCCAGAGACAACAGAAAGTGGTGAGGAGGAGAACAAATGCATGGAACATTTGACCGAAGCAGGGCAGGATGATGTTGTGTGAGGCTCGTGCAGAAATATTAGATATGATGCCTGTGGTTTGAGTTCATTACTACAGCGTGAATGTCGATATAAATGTCGGTGAAGAATAATGACGCTGGAGCACCAACATGAGGGGGGCTGATAGAGGCTCTGCCACCAGAATGACATCATTCCTGCCCTTAACCTCAGCTCCAAAATCAACAAACATGACATGTAATATAGACCTCTCTCTCTCCCTCCCTTTTTCTCTCCCTCCCTCTGTTTCTCTCTCTACATCCCTCCCACTCTCTCTCTTTTTTATTCTCTCTTTCCCTTGCTTTCTCTCTCGACTCTCACTTTATCACTATTTCTATCTGTCTGTCTGTCTGTCTGTCTGTCTGTCTGTCTGTCTGTCTGTCTGTCTGTCTGTCTGTCTGTCTGTCTTTCACACTCCCTCTCTCACAAAGTCTCTTTCTCTATCTTTCCAACTCTCTTTTGCTCTCTCCCCCTCTTTTTCTCTTTCTCTCTCACTCTCTCTTTTTCTCTCCCTCTATTTTTCTTCCTCTTTTTCCCTTGCTTTTTTCTGTCTGTCTGTCTGTCTGTCTGTCTGTCTGTCTGTCTGTCTGTCTGTCTGTGTCTTTCACACTCCCTCTTTCACAAGGTCACTCTCTCTTTATTAACAGTTAAGGAGTAATACAGGACTTTTTTTAACACATGAATTGTTGATCTATTCAAAACACACACACACATACACACACACACACACACATACACACACACACACACACACACACACACACACACACACACACACACACACACACACACACACACACACTTATACCCATCCCTTCTATCACTCACATGGGGCTCCACATCCAGTAAGCACACCTTGCCCTCCGCTAGGACCCTGCGGATCGAACCCAGACCGGTGCCGTAGTAATTCCCAGCGTGTCGTCCGTATTCTATAAACCTGTCCATGGGCAGCATGGAGCAGAAATTATACACACACCATTAAACCTGTTGGACTGGTGGCCACTAATAATCCTTTTAACCATAAACCCTGTGCTACCATTTCCACACACTTACTGATGGATGAAATGAAAAACACACATACACACCTTCACTCTTAAAAAAACACCAGTGTGGGAACTGGGGTGTGGTTAAGCACCAGTTTGTGAATGGAGGGCAGAGGATATGAGTGGTAAAGATCACACATCTGTACACGGTTTTATTAACGAGTGAGCGGCATTTACCCCTAAAGCTGCTTTGACAATTTCTATAGTTAAAAACACTCTATAAATAAATAAATAAATTGTAATTGAATTTCAGGACCGTAAAATCAGAATATTAGGAAGCCCTGAACTCATGGGAAATATCATACTTATCTACATGAACATGCCAAACTCTTCATACTCAAAACACTAGAGAATCAAGAGAAAAATCCTAATGTTTGTTTTAAAAAGAAGTTTGTATGTTATTCAAGCTGCACAAAGACAACAATTAAAGAGGATATTCAGAATTATGCTAAATGATTGAACTTTCCATCAGCCACTGAATCATGTCACATGACCAGTGCACTCGGTCCCATAAATTCTATGATTTTTTTCCCTCATCTTCTAACATCTTCATGCAAATTTTTCCATCTTGTAGCTTCAGCATGCAAGAATAGTTTCAGATGGAAAAAACTCATTTCATTTTATTTGTATAGCACTTTCAACAATTTTTACAACCCAGGTGAGGAAAAAACCTTGACAGGAACTCAATCCAATCTGGGCAACATTTGTAGATTCATATATTATACACTATATGGATAAAAGCCTGACACCTGACTTTTTTAGCCATATGTGATTCTTCCCCGAACTGTTACTACAAACCTGGAGTTAATATATTGTTAAATCTATTTTAATTCTTGAATATATATATATATATATATATATATTTATTTATTTATTTATTTATTTATTTATTTATTTATTTATTTATTTATTTATGTCACAGAATACACATAATAAGCATTTCACTGCATGTCTTATTGTGTACATTTCTGAATGTGGCAAATAAAATGACCGCTAACTCCGCCCCTTTTTTCTTTTAAAGAGCGCAGTCTAGACGTTTTTTTGTTGCAAAAATTTTTGCTGATTTGAACTAAATATCTGCACCTAGAAGAGAAAAACACATACATCCAACCATTCACAGCATTTGGCAGAGACCCTTTTCTGGAGTGACTTAGTTGAGGGTTAAGGGCCTTGCCTAGGGGCCCAGCACTGGCAGCTTGGTGGTGCTGGGTTTTGATCTCGTGACCTTCTGATGACTGAAAAACACTGATCAACCACCTTCACAGATGAAGAGTGGAGTTAAGTAAATAGGGACTAAATGTGGACTGGGATGTTCAGAAACCAGAAGAAGTTGTTTTGTCTGTTCACAGACCAATCAGGATAAGGAGGCGTGTCCACTTGCCTGTCATGTCATCTGTCAGTCCAGAAACTGCAATTTCCTGCCATAGCTTTCAAATGTCCCATGGAAGCGTGCGGATTGGTTCAGGTTTAATGTTTCCAAAACCCCTATTAAGCACTACACCTTTAACTACTTTCACGTGCCAGTGCTTATCGAGTCGTACTCGTGACATCGTGTTGACACAAGAATATCCAGAGATTTAGGAAATTTACACGTAATCCAGAGCTCGGCTCCGCTCTGTCATCACTTCGGACTGACGGATCCACGTTAAAGGGTGGAAACTGGAACCCGAATCCCCCCGCATGTCATACAAACTGCAGCGTGATCGACTGTGGTCAGTTTTGCCCTTGCACTCATCCGTTCTCGCACGTGAATGTGGCACGCGAGAGCTGTAAAGCGCTCCGAGGGATACAAGGGGGAAACTGGGAAACGGCCCAAACCGTCATCAAGCTGCCTACATCTTACTCCTCGCAGCTCGTGTTCTGCTTTCACGTTCGAGATAATCACGCTCCTACTTCCACCGTACTCAAGGAGCAGGGCCGTTTGAAGTGTATTTTCAGGAGATCAGGCCTCCAGACATTTTGGCACTGTGCAGCTTTATCTAATCTGCAGTGTTACACTTTAAATTGGAGCCACCTGGATGGGGCATCTTTGAAAGAAATAAAAAAAGAGGGGGTGCCAAAACTTCCAGTACAAGACTCAAGAAAAAGTATTTCTTCACAAGATTGCACCGAAAAACAAGCGAGTTCATCGCTCTGGCACCGGATTCCACAGATTATCAATAATTTTTGTACTTTTTTAAATCCCACCTTGGACACCAAACACTTTTCATGGGGCATTAAATCGTTTTTACAGCAGAGGCAATTTTCCTTCAGGAAAAAAAAAAGATGACTTGCAATTGTTCAGTGTTGTATAAGTGGTTTAAAGTGGGCAGACAAAACAACGTCTGGCCCTGACTCCAGTATTCAGAACATCCCAGTCCATGTTTATTCTCCATTCGCTGTTATAATAAGCTCCATAATATAATAAGCTGATCAGCTCTTCTTGGACCAAGTTTTGAAAAGTGTTTGTTTGTGGAGATTTGTGAGATTCACCTACAAGTTCAGATACAAGTCAGGTACTAATGGTATTTGAGGTGAGGAGGCCTGGGGTGCACTCAACGTTCATCCATCTCAGTAGGGTTGGAGCTCTATGGCAGGAGATCTTCCACACACTTCCAACCAATGCAAAGCAGATCTTCATTGCGCTGGCTTTGTGCACAGGAGCATTGTCATGCTGGAACAGGTTTGGGTCTCATAGTTCAAACGAAGAAAAACATTCTGATCTGAGAAACGCTTCAGAAAACGTGTCATTACAAACGAAATCATTTCGTACATCATTGTTTTTGAATATATCGCGGATTTGCTTGATGAAAGATGTTTAATAAAATAAAAAACAAGTCATCGTGCCTTAAAGCTGATGAACGCGTTCTGAAAGCTGCCGCCGTGCCTGTGATCACGCTGTAGGTGTTTACGAGGGTGTGAATAACCGCATGGACCTCAGCGAAGGTCTAACATTAGGTCGACCACAACGCATTGCCGCTTCACACCCAGTGTGTCAGAGCACACACACACACACACACACACACACACACACACACACACACACCACACAGATCAGACCAGGATGCTGTGGTTACTGAAGCTTATTGAGTAAATATTCCAGAAATGAATCCCGGCCTGGTTCTGGATTCGCATCTGATTATTGAAGATGAATGTAATTTATTGCAGAAATGCAAAACACAGGCTTCGCTTCAGTCCCTCGTTCTGGTCCAATTTAGTTTTGCTCGCTTTACCAGAGGCCTGCGCGGCGACTCGCTCCAAGTCCGACGAACAAGGCACAAGAAGCCGCCGGGAACCGCAGAGGACCCTTAAAATAGTCCATCCGTTCAATATAACGTGACACCGCTAGGGCTTCAGACATTTTCCGTCTGCTTTCGAGTGAAATTCGGGCAAGTGGATATTTCCTGTCAGTTTCTGGTCGCGAGCGTCACGACTCGAAACCCTAAAAAAACGATCGAGTGTGTGTGATGTGAATTCCAGGAAAACCTTTGAAGCTGTTTGGTCAGGATATTGGGGAAGAGGGTTAAATGATGGAAAAAAAAAAAAAACGCAAATGGGATTGTGTAAGTTTTTGTACATCTACAGGACTTGGACTGACTTTCCTGTCCCACTGATATTAAATAACAAATTATAAATCCAAAAGTATTGGGACATCCATTTTTGTTTGGCTTTTTCTCCAGCCATATGTGATCCTTCCCCAAACTGTTACCACACATTTGGATGGACACAATGAATCGTATAGACATTTTAGCTTCACTTGAACTAGGAGGTCCAAACCTGTTCCAGCATGATGGTGTCCCTGAAAGCCAGCTCCATGAAGATATGCTTTACATTGTTTGGACGTGTGTGGAAGATCTCATGCTATAGAACTCTATTGAACACCTTTGGAATGAATGTGAACGCTGAGTGCACCCACAGGCCTCCTCCCCTAATTTACATCAATGTTGCTGAATAAGATCTCACACATCTCCATAAAAACTAGTGGTTCATCTTCCCAAAATAATAAGAAACAAATGGTGACTGAATGTGGAATGGGATGTTCAAAAAGCCCATATTAATTTTATGGTCAGGTGTCCACAAGCTTTTCTCCATATAATTTGGATCTAAAACATTCCCAAAGCCAGATGTGCTATACCATTTAGAGTTTCCTAAAAAATATAAATATAATTCAAACCCTTCCTGAAGATACAACAGGTCTATGCTAATAACTGTAGCAACTGTAGGGTTATGAATTCAAATCCCAGGACCACCACAGAACAAAGCCATCAAAGCAAAAGATTGCAACTGCAGGTCAACATGATCTCATGGCAAATCTGTAGAAACCGGAACATGGATCCGCCTCATTAGGTATCATACGAAAAACGTTCCTCTCTGGATGAATCTCACGAGTCGAGGATGTCTTTCTCAAAAGAGTGTTTGGAGACAAAATGGTAGTCCACGCCCTCTTTCTCGTGTTTTCTGCGCTCACGGGTCGTATCTGTGGAAAGTAAAGAGCAATGATGAGTTTTACAGTTTTTCTCAGTAGCTTTGATTCTCCACATCATGGAGTCATTGATCTGAGAAATGCACTTTCTGGCTTGCAAATATTAAGGATGATTCAGGAAATGCTTCAAAACAAAAGAAGAAAAAAAAAAGAGTGTTAAGGGGGAAAAAAACACTGTTCAATAGGGTTTGAGCTCAATAGCAGCCCACTGAAGATCTTTCACACACTTCAAAACCATGTAAAGTATATCTTCATGAAGATGGCTTTGTGCACAGGAACATCATCATGCTGGAACATGTTTAGGTCTCATAGTTCAAGTGAAGGGAAAAACCACATATGAATGGAAAAGTCAGGTGTCCCAATACCAGACGGACGGACGGACGGACGGACGGACGGACGGACAGACAGACAGACAGACAGACAGACAGACAGACAGACAGACAGACAGACAGACAGACAGACAGACAGACAGACAGACAGATAGATAGATAGATAGATAGATAGATAGATAGATGAAACTCACATGAACACAAATCTAAGATCTTAGACTGGCACGTAAAAAGACAGATGGACAGACAGATACGTAGACAGACACAGGGACAGACACATGTAGAAATGTGGACTGACATATGGACAGGCATATGGACAGACATGTGGACAGACGGATGGACAAACACATGGACAGACAGATAGACAGACATGTGGACATACAGACAGACAGACAAACACATGGACAGATTAATGGACAGACGGCCAGACAGACATATGGAGAGACAGACAGGCAAACAAACAGATAGACAGGCTGATGGACGGACAGATGAACAAACACCGACAGATGGATGGAGAGACATGTGGATGGACAGACATGTAAACAGACACATGGACAAACATATAGTCACAGAGATAAACAGACACACTGACAGACAGATGGACAGACAGATACATAGACGGACACACGGACAGACCGATTACAAAAGTAAAAAATGCACCTTGGTTTTCCTCAATATGAACATTCATATACCCTCATGTAATACACAAGTAGGTGAAAAATTTTTTTTAAACCTATGACCTTCCTGTGACCTTGTGTTTAGAAAAGAAACATCTGCCTCCTAAGTGTTTTCTGTGATCTGGTCTTATTAAAGCACAACGTTAATGCGATTACATACGAATTATGACGGGATATAAATGTGGAAGGAAAGCGACACGTTCTAGATCAGTATGTGGAGACGTTTTAACCAGGTTTGGTTTTACAGCTGCGAGCAGGAGATGGAAATAAATCTTTTAGTGTATTATAAAACAGCTGGCAGCAGCTGGGCGAGGTTTACGAGGAAACTTTCGATCGCTGATAGCACGAGTGTGACATGGGAGTTGAGTTATGCAGTCCGAATGTTTTACACTAACTTCAGACAGCACACACTCGCATTCGCTTAACAAGTTTAACATGACTGCTGAAGAGCACACACACACACACACACACACACACACACACACAAACACACACACACACACACTCCCTGAACCCAATTGTCCACACGAGAGCCAAAACAAGCTATAAACCTTTTACAATCATGCAAAAGGTCTCTCTCTCTCTCTCTCTCTCTCTCTCTCTCTCTCTCTCTCTCTCTCTCTCTCTCTCTCTGTCTTTTTGTCTGTCTTTCGTTCTCTTTATCTTTCTTTCTCTCTCTCTCTCTCTCTCTCTCTCTCTCTCTCTCTCTGTCTTTTTGTCTGTCTTTTATTCTCTTTATCTTTCTCTCTCTCTCTCTTTCTCTCTCTCTCTTTCTCTCTCTCTCTCTCTCTCTCTCTCTCTCTCAAGTCAAGTCAAGTCAAGTCAAGTTTATTTGTATAGCGCTTTTCACAACAGACATTGTCTCAAAGCAGCTTTACAGAAAACAACAGTGAAGGTGAATGGTGTGCGTTTGTCCCTGATGAGCAGCCGTGGCGACAGTGGCAAGGAAAAACTCCCTTAGATGATATGAGGAAGAAACCTTGAGAGGAACCAGACTCAAAGGGGAACCCATCCTCATATGGGTGACATCAAAAGTTTGGTCATAAATCTTTCAACAATACAGAACAATTTGTGATCATCATAGATCCAGCATCAGCTTCTCCATGCCAGGGCCTTTAAACACTCGGCATCTACTTCTCCATGATCATCCATAGGTCCATAATCTTCACGAGGTGGGACGTGACTGGAGCTGGCCAAACCTCAGGAAGCCTCGGGATGGGGAGAGAAAGAGAAGCAGTGGAGAGGAATTAGCGTAGCTGCTGTTCATGATATTAACAGCACAAGTTGATAATGTGCATGTGATCAGATGTTCTGGAGCACAAGGTTGTGATGTGATGTGCGTGATGTGTGTTATGTGTAGGCTTTGCTAAAAAGATATGTTTTTAATCTACACTTAAACTGGGAGAGTGTATCTGAACCCCGAACACTGTCAGGAAGACTATTCCAGAGTTTAGGAGCTAAATGTGAAAATGCTCTACCGCCTTTAGTGGACTTTGCTATTCTAGGAACTACTAGAAGCCCAGAGTTTTGAGATCTCAGGGAGCGTGACGGATTGTAGCGTGTTAAGAGACTGGATAGATACATGGGAGCCAAACCATTTAGTGCTTTATAAGTGAGTAGCAGTAGTTTGTAGTCTATTCGAAACTTAATAGGAAGCCAATGTAGGGACGATAAGATTGGGGTTATATGATCGTATTTTCTTGACCTAGTAAGAACTCTTGCTGCGGCATTCTGAACTAACTGAAGCTTGTTTATTAATGATGCAGGACATCCACCTAGTAATGCATTACAGTAGTCTATTCTAGAGGTCATAAACGCATGGACGAGCTTCTCTGCATCAGATATAGATAACATATTTCTTAGCTTAGAAATATTTCTAAGGTGAAAGAAGGCTGTTTTTGTAACTTGATTGATGTGATTTTTAAAAGATAAGTTGCTGTCTAAAATAACTCCCAGGTCTTTTACCGTTGAACTAGTAGTTACAGAACAACCGTCTAAATGCAGGCTGAGATGCTGGAGCTTCTGTGTACTATTTTTTGGGCCGATGAGCAAAATCTCCGTTTTATCAGGATTTAATAGCAGAAAGTTATGGGTCATCCAATCTCTTATTTCTTCAACACACTCAGTTATGCGAGCTAATTGAGCTGTATCGCCTGGTTTGGATGAAATATATAGCTGGGTATCATCAGCATAACAATGGAAGCTAATTCCATGCCTTCTAATAATATTTCCTAATGGAAGCATGTATATTGTAA
Source organism: Silurus aristotelis (assembly GCF_946808225.1). NCBI lineage: Eukaryota > Metazoa > Chordata > Actinopteri > Siluriformes > Siluridae > Silurus > Silurus aristotelis. The sequence goes on along the minus strand of NC_139595.1, from coordinate 2,567,777 downwards.
AAAGCAGGGGTCCCAGAACTGACCCTTGTGGCACGCCATAATTTACTAGCATTATCCTGGATAGCTCTCCATTTAAATCTACGAAATGGTAACGATTGGACAGGTAGGATTTAAACCAGCTTAATGCCTGTCCCTGAATACCGATGTAATTCTGTAAGCGATCGAGGAGAAGATCATGATCTATAGTGTCGAACGCAGCACTAAGATCTAGTAAAACTAATAGGGAGATGTAGCCTTGGTCTGAAGCTAAAAACAGGTCGTTAGTGATTTTAACTAGAGCAGTTTCTGTGCTATGATGGGGCCTAAAACCTGACTGAAACTCTTCAAAGATATTGTTCTCCTGCAAGTGGTTACATAACTGGGCAGCGACAATCTTTTCTAAAATCTTAGACATAAATGGGAGATTTGAAATTGGTCTGTAATTCGATAGCGTGTTTGGATCCAGATTAGGTTTTTTAATGAGGGGCTTAATAACTGCTAACTTGAGGGATTTAGGGACATGACCTAACGATAGTGAGGAGTTAATAATATTTAAAAGAGGCTCACCAGCTGTATATAACACTTCCTTCAGTAGTTTAGTGGGAATTGGATCTAACTGACATGTTGTTGATTTAGCTTTCATAATAGCATCATACAGCTCTTCCTGTCCTATACATGTAAAACAGTGTAGTTGTGGGGTTGTAAGTACGATTGTGTCAGGAGATGCTGTCAGAGGTTGAACTGCCACAATTGTTTTTCGAATGTTATCTATTTTTTCAGTGAAGAAATTCATAAAGTCTTCACTACTAAACTGTGATGGAACACATTTTTCAGATCCCTGATTTGTTGTTAATTTAGCGACTGTACTGAAAAGGAACCTGGGATTGTTTTTGTTATTTTCTATGAGTTTGCTCAGGTGTTTAGCTCTAGCAGCTTTTAGCGCCTGTCTGTAGCTAAGCATACTGTCTTTATACGCAATTCTAAATACCTCCAATTTAGTTTTCCTCCATTTTCTCTCCAGATTACGTGTTGTTCTCTTTAGGGCATGCGTATGACTATTATACCAAGGTGCAGTTGCTTGTTCTCGAACCTTTTTTAACCGGATGGGGGCAACAGTGTCTAAAGTGCTAGTGAGGATAAGGTCTATGTTGTTCGCCATCTCATCAAGATGATCAGCATTTATGGGTTTAATGTGAAACTGAGATAAATCAGGCAGGTTATTTATGAATCTGTCCTTAGTGGTTGGAATAATAGTCCTACCAAGTCGATAGCGTGGTGAAACACGGCTAATCTGCTCTACCGGTAGTGTGTACAGTAGGAGATAATGGTCTGTGATGTCATCATTCTGAGGTAAAATATTTATATCAGTGACGTCTGCTCCGTGGGATATTATTAAGTCTAGTGTGTGGTTAAAACGGTGGGTTGGTCTGGTGACGTTTTGTTTAACTCCAAAAGAGTTTAGTAAATCGACAAATGATAATCCTAGGGCATCGTTTTCATCATCTACATGAATATTAAAATCTCCTACAAGCAGCACTTTATCAAAGCTGATCAGGAGGTCTGAGAGAAAACAAGCAAACTCATGAAGAAAATCAGCGTAGGGTCCTGGGGGTCTGTACACGGTGACCAGAGCGAGTTTTCTATGCATCTCTGAAAGTGCAATTTTAAGAACGAGCACTTCAAATGATTTAAAGCTGAATCCTAATCTCTGACTAACATTAAGAGAAGCACTATAAATGGTTCCTACACCCCCCCCACGACCAGTCTGACGGGGCTCATGCTTATAAACATATCCTGACGGTGTAGACTCGTTTAGACCCATATAATCACCTGGTTTAATCCAGGTCTCAGTGAGACAGAGTGCATCGAGATTATTCTCTATGATCATCTCATTTACAATCAGTGCTTTGGGTGCAAGTGATCTAATGTTTAAAAGACCGAACTTTAGAACTTTGTTGTGTTTGTTTATCTGGCATTTTTCAGTTTTAACTGCAATAAGATTATTTCTGGATCTTGTGTATGTAATTCTTGGTTTTACTACCCGAGGAATAGATATGGTTTCTATAAACTGGGCTGTGTGTGAACTTGTAACTATTTGGTCTGTAGTATGCGTGTTCTTATAGTTGAAGATTTCTTGATGTCTTACCAGTCAGATGGTGTGAAGTATCCTAGAGATGTTATCTGATAGCACTGCTGCTCCAACTCTGCTGGGGTGCAGGCCATCAGGGCGGAAGAACCTAGGACGCTCCCAGAAACAGTTCCAGTTATTAACAAAGAGAAGTTTATGTTCTCGACACCATGACTGTAACCATTCATTTAGAGCTAAAAGTCTACTAAACTTCTCAGCCCCTCGCTGGTAAGTGGGAAGAGGTCCTGACACAATGATCCTCGTTGTGGGTGATGTGCTGCGTACCGTCTCCACCAGGATCCTGAAGTCCCTCTTTAAGATCTCCGTTTGCCGCAGCCTGGTGTCGTTTGATCCGGCATGGAGAACAACCGCTCCGAAGTTCTCGTTCAGGATCGCGGGTACCTGCGCAGCGACATCCAGAACACGAGCACCAGGAAAACAGCGAGTGTGCACCTTACCTTTAGCTCGGGTAGCGCGGACATGCCGGACGATGGAATCTCCGAGAATAACAGTGTCGCGTTCCGTCTCGCGGAGGGGGACGAAGCGGTTCTCGGTCGAGATCTCGAAGGCCGGTGGTGGAGGTGGAGACGTCCTCGATCGGGGCTTGGCTTGTCTCTTCCGCCGCGGTCGCATCCAGGGTCCATGTTGCACCGGTGCCGGAGTTGTAGGTGCGCTGGGCCTGGGCATAGAAGCACGCGGAGTTGATGTGCTGGGAGCGTTAGGTTCAACCTGGGAGTTTACCTGGGATGAGTGCGCGTCCGCCCGGGATGTTTCCAGCGCCGCTTTCCGCTCTCGCAGCCGGGCATGCTTTACATGCAGCTCGCGAATCTGTTTCTCCAATGCCTCCATCTCCAACGCCACCGTTTGCAACTCGAACGAGTCCTCACCTGTGCTCGAATGCAGACAAACAACCGGCATAGTGCTTATCGTCACGAACAGATTTATTATACAGAGATGTGAGTGAGAGAAAATAAATATAAACAACACTAGTTATAGTCGAGTTAACTAACTACAGGCACAAGTCAGGAAGACAAAAACAATTAAGGATTATTAAAAGAGGAAAAACGGATAGATAGATAGCAAAGTTTGTTTGAAAGACGCCGAGAGATACAAACACGTAACTCGCGGCAAACAAGTCAAACACAGGAAGCTACGTCACAGGAAGCTACACAGGTTGTCCAGAGATGATCCCCAGAATGTGGCTGATGAACACAAATGTCCACAAATGTCTTTATCTTTCTCTCTCTCTCTCTTTCTCTCTCTCTCTTTCTCTCTCTCTCTCTCTCTCTCTCTCTCTCTCTCTCTCTCTCTCTCTGTCTTTTTGTCTGTCTTTCTGTCTGTCTTTCGTTCTCTTTATCTTTCTTTCTCTCTCTCTCTCTCTCTCTCTCTCTCTCTGTCTTTTTGTCTGTCTTTTATTCTCTTTATCTTTCTCTCTCTCTCTCTTTCTCTCTCTCTCTCTCTCTCTCTCTCTTTCTCTCTCTCTCTCTCTCTCTCTCTCTCTCTCTCTCTCTCTCTCTCTCTCTGTCTTTTTGTCTGTCTTTCTGTCTGTCTTTCGTTCTCTTTATCTTTCTCTCTCTCTCTCTCTCTCTCTCTCTCTCTCTCTCTCTCTCTCTCTCTCTCTCTCTGTCTTTTTGTCTGTCTTTTCCCCTCTCTTTCTGTATATATTGATGCATTTCTCAGCTGGAAAAAGAAAACACACCCGTCATTTACCCCTCAGAGTCTGCCAAATAGTGATGAATTGATTAACTGTGCCATTATTCTGAGCCTAATAAATCTGCCATAAAGTGATACTGCAAAAGCCATTATTTTTCATATACGCAGATATAACAGTACGATACTGATACAACATAATAACCATATTATACACTTCTCTGGATCTTATCAGACGTCGATGTTCATAAATTTACTCTCACTCGCTGTAAAAAGTTTGTGGACACCTGAGATTGGTGTGTGCTTCTTGTTTGAGCATCCCATTCCACATTACAATAACCTCCACTCTTATGGGAAGATGTTCCACAAGATTTTGTGGAGATTTGTGGAGATTCATTTAGCCACAAGGGTGTTATTAAAGTCAGGTACTGATGTAGGTGAGGTGAGGAAGCCTGGGATGCAGTCAGGCTTTTCTTTCAAACCAAAGATCTTCAATAGGGTTTGAGGTCTATAGCTGGAGATTTTCCACACACTTCCAACCCATGTAAAGCATATCTTTATGGAGCCAGATTTGTGCACTGTCATGCTGGAACAGTTTTGGCTTTGCGGTTCCCCTGGTTTAAGAGGTAGCTCAGTGGCTATGATTTTGGACTTCTGATCTGAAGGTTCTGAGTTCAAATCTCACCACCACTACTAAGCTGCCACTGCTGAGCCCCTTGTGCATTTGTAAGACACCCGGAGTGGCTTACATTTATCTCCCTTATACAACTGAGCAGCTATGGGGTTAAGGGCCTTGCTCAGGGGCCCAGAAGTGGGATCTTGGTGTGGCTGGGATTTAAACCCATGCCCTTTAGAGCTCAAGTCCAATGCCTTAACCACTAAGCTTCCACATTTCACATCTAGTACAGATCAAAATGTTCCAATTTAATAATAGACTTATGAAGCATGTTGGAATTTAAAAACATTTTTGACGGTGACAAGTTTTAACCAAACATCCCACACACACACACACACACACACACACACACACACACACACACACACACACACACAAACACACACACACACCAATCTCAGCTCGATGTCGGATCCCTGACGGATCTTTAACAGTTCAAGGTCAGCGTGCGAGTCGAAAACGTTGCCCGCGCCGAAAACATTAGCGCTCTCCAAACAAACCCCGGCAACAGCAACCGGGGCTGTTTATCTTCGTGCCTCGTACACTTTCCGCTGCTTGACGTTAAGCGTCACGTACAGAGACCAGCTTGTCCCGCCATCAAATTATGGCCTCTGGCTAACGAACTGATTCTAGCACTCGGCGTTCGAAACGTGTAAATCAAATAAATGTGTTTGTCAGAGCCTCGACCCGTTTTCGTTACAGCGAGAGCGAGGAGGGAAACGATGTGAGAGGCAAGCACCAACCTGAGGCAAAGAAATGGCGTCGGTCCAGAGCAAAAAAACTCACTCTCTCTGTATCACTCTGCACTGACAGCCTGGCAGTGAGAGGCCTTAATTACTTCTGTGTGTGTGTGTGTGTGTGTGTGTGTGTGTGTGTGTGTGTGTGTGTGTGTGTGTGTCAGAAAAGCCGATCCTGCTATTCCCTACAGGTAAACTATCCATGTTTATGAATCCTCAACTCGGATTGACTTATAGAGGAACAAAAATCCTCAGATTTACATCCACGTCGTTCATCTCTTCATTTCGAGGATTTAAGAAACACTCGATTCTGGGATAGAGCACTACAGGGACTTCACTCTGTACAAAGATCTTTCTTCACTTGGTCTTCCAAAGCTTTCATTCTTGATCTCACTTTGCTCCGTGTGCAACGGAAAACAGAACCTCCTCCGTTCATATGATTCTCTACAGCAAATAACAGCAAATCAATAACAGCAAAATCAAGAGGAGATGAGGTCACTGTATCTCTCGTGTTATTTGACATTCGAACGATCGTGCGTTTTCCTTCAAATGATGAGAAGTGATAAAAAGTGGTGAACTAATCACAAAAACCAGGTAGTTGAGTTCAAGTAGAGATACATTCGGAAAAATATTTTCATCCAATTGAACTGATCAGTAGATGCCACCAAGCACCAATCAAAACAAGTTAAAAACTTGACCTGATTGGTGGATCGCTGCGTGTTCGAGCAGTTACGTTTTTATCCTCATAAATAAAAAGGAAGCGACTTTGACTGAGTTGGAAATACTTCATTAAAGGCACTGATACATACGAAGTAAGTACAAGTAACAGCAAGTAACGAATTACATTTACTTCTTTACTGCCCACTGTTTAATGCATATAGGTCAGGGTCAAAGAAATGCAGTGAGTTTGAGAGGAGATCAACAGTATTTGTACCATGAAGGCTGATTAAAAGAAGTAGTAGTGGTTTGCAAAAGCAGATTGAGATTCTCCTTCATGTAGGCGAAAGTTCATCCATTAAGGCAATTGTACCATATCAATTGTTTTTGGCTTGGAATTTTTTTTCCACCTGTTCCAGCACTACAATGCCACTGTGCACAAAGCCAGCACCATGAAGATTTGCTTTACATGGGTTAGAGTGGAAGATCTCCTGTGTTAGCACCCAGACGTCAACCTTATTGAACACCTTTGGGATGAATGTGAAAGCTAACTGCACCCCAGAACCTCCTCACCTCACCTACCTGGTTAAGCAGAAATCTCCTTCAAAAATCTATTGGAACATCTTCCCAAAAGAGTGAAGGTTACACAGCAAATCTGGAAAAGAAGCACATACCAATCTTACGCTCAGGTGTCCACAAACCTACTTGTAGAGTGTATATGCTCTTGTATCCATCTATCTTCAGGTGTGAATAACACATGCAGAGTGTGAAAATGGTGAACTCACGTGGCACTGGGATGCCGAAGTGCTCAGGATCTGAGAGCACAAGTTTCCTTTTCAGCTCAGTCACACCAACACCATGGGGTCCTGTGATTATACACGGATACACACACACATACACACATAGACACACAAACTCATTAGTGTAATCACTAGCCCCAGGAAAAAGCTTGTTAGGAAGCTGCGGTCAAAGCACAGGGTCTGCCATGATACAGCGCCCCTGGAGGGCAAAGGGTTAAAAGCACTCTTTAAGAGACCAAGAATGGCAGCTTGGCAATACCGGTGCTTAAACCACCAACCTTCCAATCACTAACCCAGAACTTTAACCAATGAGCTTCCCCTCGTATTTCGACCTGCACTTTCATCATGTCCTCATGGTTCGAGATAAAGTTCCCTGAAGCAGCTCTGTGTGTGTAACTGCTTTTCAATGGGGTTTTTATTAAAATCTAAAGTGTGCATTCATGAACGTTTTTTTCCCCCTGATACACTGGCTCTGGAAACGCACCAGCATCTGAAGTTTCCATTACTGGGGTGTGAGTGCAGAGCGAATGGGATAACACTGTATTGATTTCAGAGGATGGCTCTGCTCATTGTGCGCACACACACACACACACACATACACACACACACACACACACACACACACACACACACACACACACACACACACACACATGCGTCCAGAACACAGAGTCTAAGCTGCTCAGGGAGAAAAAGCCAGACTAGCGTGGCGGGAATGAAAGATCTGTCTGATACACGTACAGGACAGACTCGAGTCTAGCGTTTTTTGGGAGACGCTCAGTGCCTCTCAGGAAAGCGTGCATCACTAGCAGTAGCAGTGTGTTGATGCTAAGTGAAATTCCATGAATATCTGCCGTTGTAACCGTACGTGGAATAGTTGAATTGCTTTTTAAAAGTTTTTAATGGGTTTAACAGAACAGTGAGAAGAAGCCAGAAACAAATGAGGCTAAGTGATAAAAATAATAGTTCCTCCTCGGGAATGGGAGTCCTGCCTGTTCCTGCCCTCTCCTGCCTCCTCCTTCCCTTTCCTGCCTCCTCCTTCCCTCTCCTTCATTCTCCTCTCTTCTCCAGATTCCTCTTTCCTCTTTCTGCCTCCCCCTCTCTCCTCCTGCCCTCTCCTGCCTCCTCCTTCCCTCTCCTTCATTCTCCTCTGTTCTCCAGCTTCCTCTTGCCTCCTTCTCCCTCCTCCTACCTCCCCCACTATCCTCCTGCCTCATCCTTCCCTCTCCTGCACTCTCCTCTCATCTCCAGCTTCTTCTTTCCTCCTCCTGCCTCCCCCTACATACTCTTGCCCTCTTCTGCCTTCTGCAGCCTCATCCTGCACTCTCCTCCTTCTCCAGCCCTCTTGTGCCTCCTCCTGCTTCCTACTGCCTTCGTGTGCCCTCTCCTGCCTCCTCCTGCATCAAGCTGTCTTTTTTCTGCTTTTCTTCTCCTGACATCTTCTGCCTTCCTCTGCCCACTCCTGCCTTCCCTCTGCCCTGTCCTGTCTTCTCCTGTTTCCTACTGCCCCCCCGCCTCCTCCTCGTGTCAGTTTCTGCTTCCTTGTTCCTTCCTTCCTCTGCATTCTCTTCCATCCTCCAGCCTTCTCCTGCCCTCTCCTGGCTTCCCCTGCCTTCTTATGCACCCTACTGCATCTGCCTTCCCTCCTCTGTCTTTCCTTTGCCTTTCTCCTGCCTCTTTCTCCCTCCTTATGCTCTCTCCTGTCTCCTGCCTTCTCCTTCCTTATCCTGCTTCTTCCTTCCCTCTCCTGTATCCTTCTGCCCCCTCAGTGTTACTGTACACCAGAGGAGGTCCAGACCTCAGAACTCCAGGAAATGTTTTTCCTAAATACAGAAAAATCTTCTCTTTCTGTCTGTGGTCGCTTGAGCAAACACGTTCAGGAAGACGGTATATTTACTTTCCGTGCCATCTTCGAACTTGTATCGCATACCTTCCTAAATGGATCTCATTGAACCGAGCCGAATTGGAAGTTAATGTAGCGTGTCAGAGGCCAACGTAAGCCTGAGAGACTGACAAGGGGGAAAAGTGAAACTAGCAATTTGCAGAAGAAGCTGCTCATTTGGAATAGATGAGGGATGCTGAGGGCGGCTTTGGTGGGCGGGAGGTAGTGTTTGTTTCCGGAAAAATATTATTAAAAAGGGTCTGGAAAAACAGCTCGGAGAATGAAAGAGAAAACAAGGTGTCAATGTTTAAGGCATTTCAGTCAAAAATTCTGCCATTTCAGACGGTGCTTCGTTCTCATTCTCAATAGTGTTTTGGGTTTTTGGTGTGATAGTTGGGGGAAAATTACATCAGCCAATCAGATTTCAAGATGAATTTAGAATTAACACAATGTTTACATTTTACAGTATTTCTGCTCTGAATAGAAAAAAAAAAGAGTTAAAAGATGAAAAAAATAGTCTTTTATTCCCACTTTTTTAAACCTTTTAGCTGTAAATGTCCTTGTTAATACAATTATCATTATTATTTATTTATTATTTTTTACGTTTTTACTTTATTGACATTAAAAATGCTCAGGCATATTGCAAAGGTTTTCTCAACAGAGGTAATATTTCATTTTATAGCATTGAATGGTAAAGATTCTGAGATTAGCTAGCTACAGTCAAAAGCTACATGTACTTTATATAAACGTTTTATGTAGTACATGTATAATGTCGTGGATTTTAATCATCTTAAATGATTTATGGAAAAAATTATTATAACTATAGCGAAAGATCAAATATAATCGTATTCAGAGCCTGTAAAAACCAAACACCTCGTCTTTAACTCTTATGTTTTGACTGCACTTTTCCACTCAAGTTATAGTAAAGAAGTGCTCTGAACGACTACAAATCAACTGTCCGATCCAAGACAATCCGGAAAAGTATTTTGTCTCTTCGGATGTTCAACATTTGCGGTCAGTTTTCTTTCAGATTGCACCGGCAGACACCCCGCGCTTGACCTTGCTGAGATGATGAAGCTGCTTTGAAATCAGACCGTGCGGTCTGCGAATAGTTTGGCCTGAATCAAGGCTCCCTTGAAGAGCTTCGAGAACTGGAAGGGATATTATCACGCCCCCTGTGCGTTGTCTGTTGCTGTCTTTTATTTTATTTTATTTTTTGCAACAACAAAGCTTACATCTGCTCCGGTGCTGCCGCCAGAGCGCTGTTCACACCTCTGATGTATCGAAGGACGAATTGAATAAATTTGCCACGGAGACACATTTTTTTTTCAGCGCAGTGAGAGCGCTTGGACGTCCTCGTCCCCGAAGTGCCTGTGATGTGGTTGCGTGAGAGTGCGGTGTACTTATGGGGTTGTAGTTACGGATGTTTATTTGTTATCACATCGAACTGCCGTCCGGATGCAACCCGGGCAGCCAGGGAGAACAGCAAGGTGGCCGATTCTGCATTACAGGCCTCGTACCTGATGAAGTGTGAAGACCGGGATTTCAAAAGACAGGACAGATTTAAATAAACGAGCGGACCCTCTCCCCTGGCGACTCCGTGCCGGACGTTTGAAGTCCCATTAAGAGAAACATTCTGCAGACTTGAGGTTCCCGAGCAGAGCCATGAAAGCAGATTGGTGCAACTTTCCAGATATCCATGCGCTGCTCTCAAAAGAGTAGTCAGCTTCAAGGAGAGGAAATCACCAAAGCGGCAGATAAGAAGGAGCGTTTTATTGTAAATCCTCCAAGATTCCTTTGAGAGCTTCCAGACAATCGTTGAATCTCTGGGTTTAGTGTTGAGGGGAAGAATGATTGAGCAATGGAGGTTAAATAAAATTCCAATTAAGTGTAGTGGGCAGGAAAGCTACTGAAAAACACAGAACAATTGATGGTTATGGGGCTTTTTAGCATATCCCAGAGGTTTTAGGAAATGAGGGTCAGAGCCATGATACAGCACCCCTGGAGCTCTGAGGTTTAAGGGCCTTGCTTAAGGGCCCCAAGAGTGGCAGCTTGACAATAGTGGAGATTGAACACCTCAAACTTTTGATCAATAACCCACACCCTTAACCACTGAGCTACTACTTTTAGGACCCCAGAAATTGCCAGTAGTCCCCAGGATTCTCCAGAATTCCCCAGGATTCCCCAGGATTGAAGTGCAAGAAGTCTCAACTTCTCAAAAAGTGATGTGTAAATGACTTCAAAAGGAATGAAAGTCAGTCATGGATGAATGTTCTAACAGAAAGAAAGAACTACTCTGATATCAAACCACAGCGCTGGCAGATGAAACACTCAAATCTGTTACTGTTTCCATCACCATTTACAGAGTCTTGTATAGTAGGCAAGAAGAGAAGAGAAGCCTTTGTTAGTCACATGTCCTTTACAGCACAGTGAAATTCTTTCTTCGCATATCCTAATGATGTAAGGAAGCCGGGGTCAGAGTGCACGGTCAGACATGCTACAGCGCCACTGGAGCAATAGTTGTACCCCTGACCTTCTGATCAGTAACCCAGAGACTTAACCACTGAGCAACCACTTTCTCTTTTTTAATTATTTTTAAATAATCTAATAATATCAGTATATATAATATGTGTAATCAAACATTTGACTTTCACTTATTACATTTTGTACACAAATATCTGTACTTTCCACTTCGCACGTTTAAAAAAAAGACTCGTTAATTTAGGTTGAATATTTTTTTTCTCATTACGCGCCTTTTTTAGCCCATCAACCTGTTTCCTGTCATCGCACAGCTTTTTCTACCGCTGGTGTATTGTTTCCTGGCTCTCACACACCACAGGCGTAGACTTGTTTATAAAGATAACAACGAGCAAGATTGGGGTTAACGTGGATGAGACAGAGGGGGTCAGTGATGTAAACATGACTGAGAACAGACACATTGAGTGAGAGTGACACTTAAACAGGTAGTAATAATGACTACTTTATACTTAAGTACATGTCAGAGCTCAAACTTCTTTACTTGAGTGAAAAAGTGTACAGAACTTTAACTTTTACAACCTTTAAAACATGAGTATCTGTACTTCTACTTAAGTGAAGGACGTGTGTACTTTTGCCCTCTTTGGCGTTAACTCCTTGTGCCCTTTTTCGTTAAATATCTCTTGTTTTCGCCTCCAATTTATCACCTTGTGGATCGACCTATTTATAAAAATTACAATTTATCACCATATGTGTTAAACTATGGGACTGAAACTGTTACTATGGTAACAGTTGTTGTTTTTTTTCGCCCCTTCTTCTGAAATGCGAAGGCACACAAAGTACTGTTGATATAATTACTATAAAACTGGAGACACCTTCTGTAAACATTAGCACAAATTCAAAAATCACTATGGTGCAAAAGGAATACGTCGTCTTCTTACACGCACCGACCAGCAGCACGGGACGGTATGGTTCTTCTGGCTGTCTGGCGTAACGTACCACCTCCTGGTAGCTGAAAATTGGTTCCCGCTTCATCCATTTTGTGTGTGTTTCTTCACTCCGGCGGTCCTTCTTGCTTAGCCGGAAACTTTTCCTCAGTCCAGCTAAATGGAAAGAAAATTCATACACCAGAAATTAGGTGCAACCAAACCCTGCCTTCAGTTACCCAAATTGGTACATTTCATACTCCAAAGTGTCATATTTTTGTGTAAAGTCTTCAAAACCTGACGGTCATGTTTTTCCACAGAACCCAAACTCCTGAGCTGCCATTTCTTCAACACAGTCTGGGCTGTGGTCCAGAGAGGAGCCGAACTAACCGGTTCCATACTGAAAGATTAGCGTGACACATAAGACACTGATTGCCATTTAATGGTGACAAATCCTCCTTCGTAACCACCAGCTCCATGCAAGGACACCCGATACGCTGCGTCTGGCTGCTAACACCGTGATTAACGAGAACAAAATGTTCGCGTATGCTTCGGAGGAGTCGAGAGCTTTGGGATGGAAAAGGAACACGCTCCAAATCGCTCAGAAAACAGTTTCCACAACACCATCTAACCGCAAGCTGGACAAGCCTCTCAAACCTGCCCAGGCTACACAGGGCCGGCTACAAACACCCCGCATCCGAGGCTCCGGATTGCTCGTAAAAGATGATGTACTGTGCGACTCGGCAATACGAACATATTGTATAGTCTTTGGATGATCTGAAACCAGCACATGAATCAAGCAGATGATCGCATTACTAATAGTGTCTTCTGTTTTGTTGGTGTTTCCTTTATTGCCGAATGACGAACACGGGCAACTATGTCCTTCGGTAAATATAGAACAGAATATTTCCAGCAGGCTTCCACATGGCACATCGATATTACAAGACTTTTTGTTCTGGTTAACAGTTTCCTACATTACCCACAAGGCCATTGGACTTTCTGCTTCCCCATTGAGAATCAATTCAACAGCAAGCAGAAGATTTAAAAAGGAAGAAATGATGGAAGAAACTTCAGACTTAAACTTGTCACAACACTTTTGGCTTTATTTGTGTGATTTTTTTCTTAAGTAGTTGAAAAGAAGGTTTTGGGCTCATGAATAAAAATCAATCAGTGTTTGACTCATTAATTTAAATCAATTAATAGATCGGTGTGCTGAGAGCAACATTCAAGTCTTTTCAAGTAAACTTGATTAAGCAAAAAATCTTGTGACACAAATGATTACATTATAGCCATAATAAATCATAGTACTTTGGATACTTAAGTAAATTTGAAAGCAAATACTTTTGTACTTTTACTCAAGTAAATGATTTCACCAAGTTGATCTACTTTTAATTACATGTTTTGTGTACTTCGTTCACCACTGGAAGCAGAGAGCAGTAAAATGGTGTACGGGCCTCACATCTAGCCATGGATTATTGCAAATTATTCAAATGAATATTCAAATTATTCAGGGTGTAAAAAATACAATACAATTTTTGCACTTATCTCCACACTTACATGCAACAGCTGACTTGTGCCATTTATGTTTTCAAGATGTTTCCTCCTGGACAAGGCTGAATTGCCTGCAATAAAGCGGATTTGTTCCTTCTCATTTCTTGACTGGAAGACCTCTCCATCGATTTGTTAATTTCAAGTTTTAACGGTGTTTAATTGGTGAATAGCTAAAACCGGTTTGAACCTTGAGCTACACAGCAAATGTGTCTGCTCGGGTACGGGGTCTGGTTAAAGGTTTATAGATGAAGAAACAGCATATGTGGCTTGTTCTTGTCGATTTCTTCTTTGCAACATCTAAAAAATGTGACCATTTCTGTCCACACAGGCTGCCCAGGTGCTTGTTCAGTCTCTCGTCATTTCAAGACTGGACTACTAAAGCTCTCTGCTGGCAGGTCTTCCTCTGAGCGCTATTCGTCCACTGCAAATGATCCAAAACGCAGCTGCACGACTTGTTTTCAATCTGCCCAAGTTCTCCCACACCATCCCACTGCTGCGCTCCCTTCACTGGCTTCCAGTAGCTGCACCTATCAGATTCAAAACACTGATGCTTTTTAGGGCCAAAAATGGAAAAGCGCCACCTTACCTCAGAGACCTTATCACATCTTGCACTGCACCACGCTGTCTGAGATCCTCCAGCACTGCTCAACTGGTACCACCTTCTGTCAGAATGAGAGGTAAGTATACTTCAAGGCTCTTCTTCGGAATCCCTGGCTATCTTTAAGCGATGGTTGAAGACCTTCCTCTTCCTGAAACACTTAAATTAGCACGTTCCAAGTTTGCTTTGTAGAAATCAAGAGTTATATTTATATTAAGTTTGTAATCTTGTGTACCAGTGTAGCTTTATTCATTGCTGGAGACTCAAAGCACTTTTGTACGTCGTTTTGGACACGGGCGTCTGCTAAATGCCGCAAATGTAAATGTAAATATGTACAATGTTATTGGGAGTATTGATTTTTATTTCTTTTTTTTATCCTTAAAGTCCAATGTCTGAAATCTTCATAAAGTTGGATCTTGTTAGAAAGCTGATTAAAACAGAACAGAACGACCTGTGGGTTAAACACACTGAACCCACACCTGAACGTCCAGCCGAACACAGTCCAGTGCAGAGTTTTCCTTTTTTAACCTAATATGGATAAGAAGCTGTCAGCTGCCATGTTTGACTTCTCTTTGTCGAGCGTGTCTCACACTCCGACAGACGCAGTAGCTGCAGCACAAACACAAGCCCGATTGGCCACAGCAATATCAATCCAACCTGAATCTCTTAAACTGTTCCAGTTATCTGTGTCCTGCATGCAGAAAAACAGCCAGGCCTCAAAGCTACATGGCTTTAGCGCAAATAAAATCCCAATTCCAAAAAAGTCGGGACACTGTGTAAAATGTAAATAAGAACAGAATGCACTGAATTGCAAATCTCATAAACTTATATTGTGTTCACAATAGAACATAGAAAAATGCTTAAAGTGAGGAAGTGGACCAGTTTAAGGAAAAAATAAGGTCATATTTGAATTTGGTGGTGTTTCAAAAAAAGTTAGGACGGGGCAACAAAAGTCAGGAAAAAGTAGATGTTGTTAAAAATGAAACATTTTGCAGCTAATGAGGTTCATCGACAGCAGGTCAGTAAGATGATTGGGTATAAATAGTGTATCTTAGAGAAGCAGAGTCTCTCAGAAGTAAAGATGGGCAGAGCTTCACCAATATGTTAAATACTGCGTCTAAAAATAGTTAAGAATAGTTTCTCAACATACTGTAAAATTGCAAACCAATTAAATGCCATAATTTACAGTACATAATATCATCAAAAGTCTCAAAGAATCTAAAGAAGTGGCTAAGAAGTGCAAAACAAAGTAGCAAATAATCCAAAATCGAAAAACAAATGAACAAATCAGAAAACTGATTAGGAACATGCCCAACGAGTTTCGTTCCGATTGGCCTCCGTTAACCTTGAGTAATAGGTGCTTAAAATTCATTGGACGATGGTGGCCATGTCTTTTTGAGATACATGAATATCGTTGTGTTACATTGAACACAGACACTGCATGCCAATCCTCAGGTCGACTATATACTAACGGTTGCGTAGTTATAGCCATTTTTATGTTTTTTTCCTCTTATAGCGCCACCAAGTGGTCATGCTCCACCAAATAGTCAAGCTTTTCATTGGAGATTCAATGACGATTGAGCTCATGTACATGCGTACCAAATTTGGTGAAGATATCTCATTCCGTTCATGAGTGATATAAAAGTCCCGCCTATTTAAATTTTTTTTACTTCCTGTATATCTTGAATGACAGGTGTCTTGTCCAATGAGCAGTAAGTATTCATTCGCAAACGATACTCACCTTTTTCGGTTTGTCTAGTTTGTCGTTGTGTTTTTTTAATTAAAATTTTTTTTTTTTCACACTACAGTTTTCCATGCCATCCACAAATTCATGTTAAGTCTCTATCATGGAAAAGAAAAAGTCATGCGTGAACATGATCCAGAAACGCTGCCATGCTCTCTGGGCCAAAGCTCATTCCCTGACTTAGCCAATCCCTCTCCAGACAGTTGTTCTTCTGTCTTTTAACCTGCATGTTTCTATTTCTTTGACATAATCCTTTATTATATGTAAGTGCCATTAGAGCTTTAGACAATCCCGTGCAAGGAAAGACATAAAGTACAGGAGCTTGGGTGGAAACGTTGAAACGCATCCTGACACGTGCTGCGTCGGGAATTACACGACGACGCGAGAGGTTTTTAGCCTTTCAAAGCAGTGTGACACGGCCCGTGGAAATCGGTCAGGCAGCCGACAAAATGCATTTTCAAATCTAGTTATGATATTTGGCGAAGGAAGTCGGTTGTGACACACTGGGCCGGGAGAGAGAAAAAAATTCCCTAAGGGTTCACGCTTAATTTGACGCTCAGAACTAGCTCTTGTGATTTATTCGGCATGGAGAGCAGAAAAGGAGCATGTCTCAAGAAAATGATGGACTGGAATAATTTAACTGGTGCTGGGGAATGCTCAGAGGTGCACATTGAATAAAAAAAAAACCCACACCTATTCAATTCAGGTTTAAATCCAGTTATGGATATTTGGAGCACTTATGTTCATGCTTAGGTTCAGGACTCTTTTCTCCCTACCTTGCTTATTAAACCATCCAGGAGCCCTGATCTTCTCTTGCCATCTGCTAAAGGGCGTGTGGGATTAAGGTTCTCTAGAGATTAGAGAGCCTGACCAAACACTTTCGTCCAGACATGTCCAGAGACCAGGCCACACAACCTGTTTCCATAAACAGCAACAACTAGAGGATGCCAACCCAACTGGCCATGGCTTATGTCTGCTTCATGCATGACCTGCACCGAAGCTGAGTTCTCGCCACACGACTGTGGGACGAAGCAGAAGTCACGCCTTACTGTTACCGAGTCTGAAGGGATCTGTGGGTAGGAGCGGCTTGCTCTCTTATTATATGCTAGAGATACTTTGGTGTTATGGATAGAGTTTCTCGAGTAAAGACCTCGAAGAGCACGCAGGAGAACATGCATCATCATGGGCTTGTTGGGGACAGCATTGGGTAAATAAAGCAAATAAAGTTGGGGTGACCATAGTTGAAGATTCATTGATTCAATAGGAGGAGTCTGATTTGACTAACCGCACAGTCAAATCTTCTCAAAGGTGTTATGAAACAGGAAGTGGTAGCTCAGTGGTTACGATTTTGGACTTCTGATCAGAAGGTCATGAGTTTAAATCCTAAATGTTTAAAATGTTACGGGAATCGTTTATTCACATCGCTTTTCTTTTCAACTTTAAAAAGATAGAAAGGCACCGTCATCATTTCTTCTTTCACTCTAAAGACAGTTTGTTAAGACACTTGTTGAATACCTGGTGTCAAACACACACACACACACACACACACACACACACACACACACACACACACACACACACACACACACACACGATTTGATCAGTTGACTTGGCAATAGCAATGGTTGTTCAGGACCGATTTGTAAATTGTGAACGATTCTTTCATGTGACTCTGAAGAACGAGTCGTTTTAAAGAGTGATTCGTTTATTTTCTACCGGATGCGTATGAGCAAAGCATCGCAAACAGCTGGAACCAAATTCCTTGTGTGTGTCAACACACTTGGTTAATAAACCTGAAAAATATAACAATTCTTATTCAACTATACAAATCCTTAGTTGGGAATACAACTAAAATAAGGTAAAGAACCCAGATTTCTAATACACAAAGTGAGACAGAAAGACATTAAAAAAGAATCAAGGGACACATTGGTTGTAAAAATCAGTGGACCAATACTGGAGACCTGATTTACTCCTGCTTCCCTTGGTTCCTCACTGAATGGAGTCATGAGAACGTGCTCCAAGAGAACATGTAAATAATCACAGATGTTTTGATGTAGATAAGGCAATGCAAAAAAACAAATCGAACAGAGAGGGAAACCGAGTGAGACAAAAAGTTTTACCAATGGAGTGAAAATTCACCCTTAAACTTCTGTGCACCAAGAGATCCAAGAAGAGAGCAATCCATCTCGGCTTTGTGGACTTAGATAAGATAAGGTGATTAAAAAAAACAAATGAGTAACAAATTTCTGAGTTCATCTAAGATTTACCAGGGAAACAAAGACCACAGTGATTTCCAAAGCACAGCAACTTGGAAATAATAAATGGCGTCTTTCTTGTAAACATCACTGGATCAACACTGCAGACCTTGAGGTCCTCCGCCCACCTTCGGTTTCTTGTTGAACAACTTTTAAGAGCGTCCTTTAATGGAACATGAGAGAAATAATGTATCTTGGCTTGGTAATTCATTAGAAACACAGAGTATGACAGAGATAAGGCAGTAAAAATAAACACTGCTTAGTTTTAATAGACAAAACCAGACGGAAAGTCAGACAGAGTGAAAGATTTTATCTGGAGATGTCCAAGAAGTGAATGCCAAGCCGCAGAAAAACGTCTTTTAAAAAACTATTCGAAAGAAATATATGATTTTTTTTGGAAATTATAACGGACCGACATTACAGACCTGAGGCACTCCTGCTACTTTTGGTTTCTTATTAAATATACTCCTGAGAATGTGCTTCAAGAGAACATTGGATGAGGGACCATTTAAAGGGAAGGTGGAAGCTCTGTGTTTAAGATGTTGGACTTCTGTTCAGAAGGTTGTGAGTTCAAATCACAGTACCACCAAAGTGCCACTGCCCCTGAGCACGGCCCTTAACCATCAACTTCTCAGTTGTATAGTTCGCATAATTGCAGGGTTCCCTGGATAAAAGTGTTTGCCAAATGCAATGAATTTTTTTTCATTATTTGGCAGCTTGGTGATACTGGGGTTTGAACCCTCAACCTTCTAAACAGTAGCTCAGAAATTCATGGATATGAGTCGATAAAATGGAATAATTCATTCTGATTGGCCAGAACCTGGATCCTTTACTCAAAAAAAAAATCCTTTACTCTTTGTGAAAATGGGATTCTTTACAAATAGGGTAATTTACAAAGATATTGTGATAAAAAAAAAGAAGTCCTAATAGAGAGATTGAGACAGTTTAAACTAAAATGTTTTTTTGTTTCTTTTGAAATCCAATGAACCAAGAGCACAGACCTGAGGTACCTCCTTGGTTTTCACCTACATTTAAGACATTTGGCCCTTATCCAGAGTGACTTATATTTATGTTATTTTATACAACTAAGCAGTTAAGGGGCCTTGTTTAGGTGGTGGTGCTGAGATTTAAACCCATAACCTTCCAATCAGAAGTGCAACATCTTATCCATAAAGCTACAATTTCATCTGTGATCTAAAAGAACATGCAAACGAGAGTCCAGTAGTGAGAAATGCAGAAAGAATGTAAAATAACCATATTTTAACAGAGACGTATCTTCTTGTCTAGCTTAAGCTTGGCAGCCAAGATCGATTACATCATGAGCATTCGTTTAACCCAGAACTCAAGGACCACAGTAGACAGACACCACATCCCACCTTGAGGAATCTGGTCTGGATTGCGAAAATAACGAGAAGAAAAAAAATGTATAAAAGGTTTTATTTCAGAGTCTGTGTGATGCTTCTTCATTAAGTTTATCTGTCACTGGCTTCTAATTGAAAAATCAAATAAAAAAAAAAAAAACGAGTGACTATAACTTATCGGTTGCATCAGCCTGTATGGTAAAGCCATTATCTGGCGAACAAAGCCCTTTGGGTTGTCTTCTAACCAGACCTTGAACACTAACGCACGCAATTCTGTGGCTACCTGAGCCTGAAAACATCCCAAAGATCTGGAGAAATAGAAAAGCAATCTGGATTGCTGAACCATGCATTAGTGTCTTGGCTCCTGCTCGACTGCATACTGATTCAATAATCTGCTTTGTAAATGCTGGCTATTTTTTCTTTTTTTTTATTCTTAATGTTTTCCATGTCTGGACCTTATTGCAATCTTCTGATACCTTTTCCAGGTCTCTTTCACTTTTCCCACCCACCCCTCTGAATTCTCCACCATGCACTGGGTCGTATCTGATTGCGTTGCGATGATCTCGGGGCTTCAAAGGCAGATTTCTAGAAGAATGTTGCTACCAAAAAGCTCTGGGTGAGTGTCGAAGCGTCGTGCACTTTTCCATCACGTAGTTTCTAAACCATCGGCGTGATAAATCACGGCGTTTTTTTTTTTTCTCTTGTGGCCTACCCCGGAATGAGCCAGTCACGAGCCGGCCACGTAGTAATGCCTTAAGCATGTTTTCTTGAAGGGCTCACCGTCGGATTGATGCGAGCTTGGGTCTGTGTCCCAGATTTGCGTGGACAAGATGACGTTTTGCCAGCACAAAAAAAAAAAAAGAAAAGAAAAAAGTCCTCTGGTTTACTCATAGCATTGCCTGGCTGCTTCGCTTCACTCGCCCTGATCCGGCTCCTGCTCTCACCGAGGCTCTTTATCACCAATGGACCAGAGCGAAGCACCCAGTCTGGAGCTATTAAAGACCTCCGAATTAGCATGAATACTCAAACCAGACTGAAATAAATCAAGAATTAATGAGGGTGTCTGAGCTGCTTTGAAAGGACAAATGTATCATGAGATGGATAAGTGCCATGGGGGAGATTAAAGCGGCGGTAAGAAGTTCTCTTGCAGCTTTACAACTCATTCTCTGGGATTGGGTCTGAGGGACGCAAAAAATGTTTCTTACCTATATGAATTCCATGTAGGGCCACATAATCCGCCTCTGCTAGTAAGGAAAAGAAAGATTGCACCGTGTAAGTGATCAATGTGAGCATTATTACGTCGTTAGAAATGACAAATAGACGATTTCACACTCAATCGGAACTCATCGCTCAACCATTATACAAGTCTTCTACCTTAAAAGTGAATATTCTGACTATTATATTCTAGCTTTTTTTTTCTTCTTCTTTCGGCTGCTCCCGTTAGGGGTCGCCACAGCGGTTCATCCGTCCCCATACCCCCGTGTCCTCTACATCTGCTGCTTTCAAACCAACCACACCTGCATGTCTAATAAGTTAGTGACCTGACACCAAGTCACATGACTATACCAAAGATCATGTGACGCTTTGGATAAAAACAAAAAATAAAACACACCCCTTTGTCATTTCTAACAACACCGGAACTTGTCTGTCTGTCCAAATATTTAATAGCTAGACACACTGAACCGCTCAGCAAATGAAATCTATAGATTGATGATTTTCAAAACCTGCTACATGACTCTTTTTTCAGGCTAAAAAACAAAAAAAAAGGAGGTGAGCGAATGAGCTGGGACACAAACATGAAGACGAAAGAGTAAAAGATTACCTTCGTCGTTGTCATCTGTCCAGCATGAGTGAAACAGAGTTCTTTAATGTTGTATACATTTGAGGACCAAAACCAAACATTTTCGTTTATGACATAATGGTTGATTTTGACTAATATACGATAAGTCAAAGATTTGAAACCTAAACTTATGATAGATAGATAGATAGATAGATAGATAGATAGATAGATAGATAGATAGATAGATAGATAGATAGATAGATAGATAGATAGATAGATAGATAGATAGATAGATAGATAGATAGATAGATAGATAGATAGATAGATAAGGTTTATAATCTACCGGATATGCAAATAGTAGCATTATGCAAATAAGTGTATTTAAATATGCAAATATATGTAACAAATAAATAAAGAACCAGCTATGGGCAGTATATATGTTGAAATGAATTTTACAAAAAAGATTTTATTTTACGCATGGTATTCAGCTTTTCGTACGATACGTTGGCATCTGATTCCCTCCATGAGATTGTGAGATTCCTTTACTTTAGCCGGCGGTCGTCAGTTCAGTTTTTTTGATGTTAGAGCGCATATTCTCTGTGTTTTTAGTGTTTCAAAGCCCATGTAAGCTCTGGTCTCCCTCCATTTTATCACCAAAACCAAAACAGACACTGAAACAGAGCATGTCTGGCTCCGCCCTCCACTCGTAAACTGGCGTTCGTCCACGTGCCAAATTCATATATACTGTATGGTTTATACATTACGTTATACATATAATTCATTGTATGCATAAAATTATATAAAAATACACTGGCATTTAAATTTTTCCTTCATTTGAACTTCACTTGATCCAAACATGTTTCAGCATGACAGTGCAGCAAAGCCAGCTCCATGAAGATCTGCTTAACATGGGTTGAAGAGAAAGATCTCCTGCTACAGAGCACTTCATCTTTAGTGAACACCTTCGGGATGAATGTGATCGCTGACTGCACCCCAAACCTCCTCACCTCACCTACATCAGGACCTGACTTTACTATCACCCATGAGGCTGAATGAATCTCACACAACTCCAAAGTCACACAGCTCCACAACTTCCTAGAAGGTTAATGGTTAATATAACAGCAAATGGGGACTAAATGTGGAATTGGATGTTCAAAAAATCACATACCAATCTTATGGTCAGGTCAGGTCAGGTGTCCACCTCACCTGCGTCAGTACCTGAATTTAACACATCAGCATGATTTTGAAAAAAAACAGGGTTTCAGGTCGGGGTTTTATGTCAAATGTAATACACATAAACACACACACACACACACACACACACACACACACACACACACACACACACACACACACACACACACACACATCTAGCTGGATCAAAACACAAGGTCATGTCCTGTACATGCCAGATGTTGGAACCAAATCTCTCCACCGTATCCGCCCTCTGCGCAGCGCCGTTTCATGAACTCCAGGTGAAGAACGATGACTCGAGGAGTCTCGGAGCGAAACCCGTTATTTCCAGCAAGCCGCTGCACTGTACTTTATTACAGCACGACGGGTTTGAATGGCCACTGCTTGCCCTGACCGAGCCCACACACCACGAGCTCTGGGCTTCCAGTAAGCCTTCTCCTTCCGTGACATAAACCCACATTCTTCCTCATCTAAAAAAATCTCTCTCTCTCTCTCTCTCTCTCTCTCGGCTCTTCTCTCTCACGAGGTCATCTATCATTACCATGTTTACATCCAAGAGGCTCATAAAATGACAGAGCGGCCTTGTTGAGAGGTGTTTGGCTGTGTTTTCGCTGTATTATGCATGTTTTCTCTCTATGCCATGTCCCAAATATAGGACGCCGAAAACGCCACCACTGGTAGAATGATTACATGGTGGGGATTGATTGATGAGGCGGTTGGTTCTTTTTTGATTTCTGGGACAGAGAGAATCGATAACCAGGCTGAGAACATTTAGGGAAATGTTCTAGTGATGGAAAGATCGGATCATTTGAGTGACTTGGTTCTTTGAATCCCTTTCATCAAAATGAACAAATCTTTTTTTAGTCATCCAAAAAATATGGGCACATCAGCCCTGTTTTAATCGGTCTACACTGCTCCCAATAAAATCTCTCATTGATTATAAAATACTACTACTGACATATAAAGCACTTAACGGTCTCGCACCGCAGTATCTGAGTGAACTTCTGTACCGATATGATCCTTCACGCCTACTTAGATCAAAAGGTGCAGGCTATTTGTTGGTACCTCAAATAATGAAGACTACAGCAGGGGGCAGATCTTTCTCTTATAAACCCCACAGTTATGGAACAGCCTTCCAATCAGAGTTCGGGATTTAGACACAGTCTCAGTGTTCAAGTCGAGGCAGAAAACGTATTTATTTAGTCGAGTCTTTTATCAGTAGATTTTTCTTAGGTAAAGGAGCAGATCTGGAGGGATCATGGATATAGAGCGTTTGGTGAACTGGGATATTTGTATGCTATCGTCCTCTCACTCACACGTTCACTCAGGTTTGTTGACGGTGGTGTGGTGGGTCGTCTCTTATCCCAGAGATCCCTTATCACTTTGTTACCTTCTGGTTCTCTCTCTCTCTCTCTCTCTCTCTCTCTCTCTCTCTCTCTCTCTCTCTCTCTCGGTCGAGTTAAACATGCTCCTGAGGCCCACTTCATCCCAGTTTGCCTCTGGATAGTGTTCTCTTCCATTGGAGGCGACTCTGTGCAACTGGGGATGTTTCTCATCAACACTCAGGGGTTCCATGAAATGAGGCAGTAAGAAGAGGAGCTTTGAGGATTTGGACTGTATTTAATGTCAACCGTCTGCTACGACTCATTTATATGTTATATGTATTCACAACTGCATAGCGTCTATAGGAGTCAGGTGATAAAAGAACGATCGACTCGGACCAGAAGACTCATGAGATAAACTACTCAGTTCTGTTTCCGGTGTAATGCACTGCATAACGTCTATGGGAGTCACGTGACAAAAGAACGAACGACTCGGACCAGAGGACTCATGAGATTAAATACTCAATTCTGTTTCCTGTACACAACCTACACAGATTTTGCGATGCTTTGCTCATGCGTGTCCGGTAGAAAGCCGCAGAAGTGACATACGTGAGCTCGTAAATACATCATCAGACTTCGATTCGAACCTTCAGCTGAAACGCATATTATAATTATCATTATAACACGCATTTGATTTATCGCGTAAGAAATAAAACATTTGCTGTCACACTTTCAGAGCAAAGTTTCTGACACGCTATTTATTCATGTACAACTACGCAGTTATTTAATGCTGATTAAATTCCACATTAATTCCCGTTTGCTGTAATAATAACCTTCACTCTTCTGTGAAGATGTTCCACTAGGTTTTGGGGTGTACTTGTACAGATTTGTACTCATTCAGCCACTTAGTAAAATCAGATACTGATGTTCTGTAGGTGAGGTGAGGAGGCCTGGGGTGCAGTCAGCGTTCACATTCATTCCAATGGTGTTAGAGGTCAGAGCTCTATAGAAGATCTTCCACTCCAACCACTCCATGTAAAGCATATCTTCAGGGTTATTATCATGCTAGAACAGGTCTGGGTTTCCCAGTTCATGTAAATTGACAATGTGATGCTACAGCATCCAAAGACATTTTGGATTCTTTAGAGAAGAAGCAGAGGAGGGAAGTAACGGAGTACAAATACTTCGTTACTGTACTTATTTTTCTGGTATCAGTACTTTACACCACTATTTATTTTTCAGACAACTTTTTACTTTTACTCTACATTTTTACACAAATATCTGTACTTTTTACTTCTTACATTTTCAAAACCGGCTCGTTACTTTAGTTTTAATCCATTGATTAGGTGAAATATCAAATTTCAGATTTCCTGTTACTGTGCGTCTTTTTCAATCCGCTGGTGTATAAAGTCCTGACTCTCACTCTTTACGAAGATAAGAATCAGCAGGGAGAAGGCAGTAAGAAGTTTGGGGTTAACATGGATGAGACAGAGGGAGTCAGTGATGAGAACATGACTGAGAACAGACACATTCATGATCATCATCATCTTTTCTCTGCTTGTGTTCTGTATGTGGATCTTCAGCCTGGATACATTCATTAGGTGTAAGTAGAAAAACCCCCGCAAAAATGCATTTAGAAACAGTCCCCCCCCCCCCCCCCCCCCTACTGGTTTGACCCACTGCCTGCTTTCCCAGTTCATCTCACCTTCTCTACACACACGAGTCAGGTGTGTGTCTGCGACTCAATTAATGTTCAACTCCATTAACTAGGGGATTTAATTCACTTTAAATAAAGCGATTCTCTTTAATGTAGTTGATGCAGACTCTCATAAATTAGTTGCGGCAAAAATGCTGATTAGCGATGTAATTTTCCATGAATCTGCTCTATTAGTGATTAAAATATGACTTATGTAGTGAACGTTAGCTTGTTTACAATATCTTGTAGCATAGCGCACTGACACTAACACGCCAAAGCCGTTTCCCATGCAGTGTTTTATTTGGGACGACTTGGTATAATGTTAACTGAATATTAACACACAATTAGCATATTGTTTATCTGTGCATTTACTAAATGAGCACTGTGTTACGTCTGAACTGACCACACTGTATTTTTATAATCAGTTTCTATTCTGTTCTTAAGTGTCTTCATTAATTTTAAATAAAATTTGAAACCGTTTTTTAATTCCTTGTTTTGCTTTGTCATTAAACCTGAGAAAAACTTAAACTTAAAATAATCATAATGATGCAGTCTCCATGCTACAATAATAAAAGCTAAGTTTTTCACTGTGGGGACACTGTGTCTTTATAAGTACAATTTGACTGTATTATTTGTGTCCCCCTTCAAAAATTGCTCATGAGAATTTTTATATTTATGGTCTATATATTTATTGTGTCTCTATCTATCTATCTATCTATCTATCTATCTATCTATCTATCTATCTATCTATCTATCTATCTATCTATCTATCTATCTATCAAATAGACTTCTTTACTTTCACTTAAGTAAAAAGGTTTAATCAGTACTTCAACTTTTACCCGAGTATTTTAAAACATGAGTATCTGTACTTCTACTTAAGTAATGGATGTGTGTACTTTTGCCACCTCTGAGAAGAACCAGATATGGCTGAAAAAGTCAGGTGCCCCAATACTGTCCATATACAACCCACGTGTCAACAATTAACGTGAGACTATTGAGGCTCGGGAATTTAATCGCTCTTAACCCCTCTGAAGTGAGTCCATGCAGAAGTGTTTATCTGTGAATGACAGGTCCGGATTGGCGTGACGGGGGCGAGGCACTCGGCGCTTAACCCTAATCCTCACGGCACCCGAGTGCACGTTTTACCGATCCCTCGGCACAGACGTGTTGTTCACACGCACTAAAACACTTAATGTGTCCAGCAGATCCGGAGGGATTTACAGCATTACCTCCAACTCTATGGGGGTTTTATTCTTCGAATCGGAAGAGCCCCGGCTCACACACCATCACGCACACGTGTCTCTCTCAGACGATCTGAGCTCAACATGCATCCAGAAATGATGTTTTGTGGAAAATCAGAAACAAATTTACACATCAGGAACGTTGTGGAGAATAGCAATGAGACCATGAGCTGTCTAAAGAAAAAAACAAGCAAATAGATAGATAGATAGATAGATAGATAGATAGATAGATAGATAGATAGATAGATAGATACTTCAGTCAAAAGTATTTGGACACTAAGGACACCCATCAGTCAGGTGTCCACATCCTCTTTCCCTATCTCACCCTCATCTTCTTCTCTATCTTTCCATCCTTTTCTATCCCCACCACTCTCTTGCTCTATCACATTTTCCCACTCACCTTTCTTCTTTTCCTCTCCCTATCCCTCATTTCCTCTATCCCTTTCACACCATCCCTCTCTTCCGCTAATTCCCCTTTCTTCATCTTTTTCTTTATCTATCCTTCCTCTGCTCCCTTTCTTTATGTATCCCTTTTTCCTCTCTCTAGCCATCTCTTGTATCTATTTCACCATCTTCCTCTGTCTCTTGCCTCATGTATCCCATTTTACAAAATTCTCAAAACACAAGATTATTAAAGATGGAATTGCTGGATATTTATATAAATGCATACTGATATCAGCCTTTTCTCACGCACACGAGCCTCGATTTAACTCCCAGCTCTGGCTCGGTGTTTAAGTGACCAGAAGGTTCTGAGTTTTAATCCCAGCCGCTTGTTCCCTCCTGAGAAATCATCCTACAAATCCATCCGAATGTTCAGATCTGCACAAAGTCTCTTTGTATAAAAGGATTCAATTATTTATAATCCAGAACATTAAAGTCGTCTTATTTCCATCCTCAGAGAGCAGAAAAAAAAACACAATAAACTGATGATTACTTGGAAAATTGCTATAAATAATGTCATGACTATTCTGAACATGACATCACTGAATGGAAAAAGAACCCAAAGTTTAATAGTATTTTAAATAAAATACATTACAGCGTCTTTGCTATTGGGTTTCGTGCATAAATAAAGGGCGAAATAGTAATTATTTTTCTGTAATAGCAAAATACAGGGTGGGCCACGGAAAAGTAGCTCGCCTCCAATGCTGGTGCCACGGTCTTTGGAGGAGGCCGTAGCCCCTCGCTCTCTGTCTGCTGACTGTCCGTCTGTCTGGCGACTGAGGCGGGCTACATATATATATATATATATTTAGAGAGAGAGAGAGAGAGAGAGAGAGAGAGAGAGAGAGAGAGAGAGAGAGAGAGAGAGAGAGAGAGAGAGACAGAATAAAGACCCCGCCAAAGAACCTGTTAGTGTTTAAAATTTAAGTTTTTTTTTTTGTATCATCGAGCTGCTAAGAATGTGATGGTGGATGAAGGAAGTTTCAGCTTCATATCATCAGTAAGTGTGATTATTATCAGTAGTGGCACGTTTCTGTGTGGGGTTTATTGAGACACACTGAGTTACCTGAGTTTATCTTCCCCAGTCTTGACATCTGGAACAGAGCCTCGGGTCTCTGTAAAGCCACTCTCCTGCAGAGAGAGAGAGAGAGAGAGAGAGAGAGAGAGAGAGAGAGAGAGAGAGAGAGAGAGAGAAAGAGTGCGGTAGATCAGAGGAACACATCTGAAAACATCATGTTCACAGCCAGCTCCATGCTCCATGACCAGCATTTATAACACGTTTCAAGCAAAAAGCCCCTAATCTCAGTCCAGATGAAATCCTCCTCCTTTTCGTGTGCACTGATCTCTGCCAAGTCTCCGATGCTCACGCTGCTCAGACTTCAGCTCTGTGAAGTCCATCATCGTTTTCTTCAGATTTTCCATCCACTTAGATAGAGGCACCTGTGCCATTACTTTGTGCGATTGTTAGATTTGGACGCACACGCTGATAGTGAACCAGAGCAAATATGCGTCCCAAGAAATTCCCAGCGTTCCTCGTTGGCCAGTGCAGGCATGTCCCGGGATGTAACGGATGGAGCTCTGAAAATGTGGCCGAAAACCTTTATAGGTCTCAGGAGAACTTTAGTTGCTGCTTTGTTTCTTCCTATCTGTGTGAGTGTACGTGCCCCTGACTGTGGCCCTGGTGATGAAAGAAACAGGGATTGATATCACTGTAGAAATAGAGCTCTGGGCGTTGCTTGTTAAATCGATCAAGCATTGAGTTACTGTTATGTTGTGCGTTTAAAACCAGCAGTCAGCCATGTTTGTTTGCAGACCTGTTAGCAATTGCCCAACTGTAGCTAATATCAGAACCAGTAGCCATGTGTGCAATAAGCCAGTCAACCCATAACACTCTGCAAATAAATTCAGTAGTAGTAAACTAGCTAACTTTTACATTTATGATTAAAGCCAGTAACCATGACAGTATCCAGCTAGCTAACATTTATCTCGAAGTTATGATTTAACATTTAATTTGAGCTTCTTTTACTGAGCTAGCAATTAAATAAGATGGCCTAGTGAAAACCATGCCATGCTTGCTGACAAGCAAGCTTACACTATAATCAGGAGCTATGTTTGCTAACAAGCAAGCTAAAGCTAAAATCAGGTGCTATGCTTGCCAACAAGCCAAATGCCAGCTAACACTAAAATCAGTTGCTATGCTTGCTAACAAGCCAGCTAGCCCTGAGATCAGGGGCTATGTTTGCTAAGTAGCCCGCTAATATTAGATCACTGTATGAGCAAAGCTAGTATGGCAATGTTTGCCTGGACGGGATCAGTCCGGCTCGATGTTGGTCGTCCATGATCCGTCTCGCCTGCCACCACGTGTCGTCTTCCTGACTGACGATCTGCAGCACGTCTCCTCGCCTGAACTCCAGCCCTGCATCTTTACACGGTATAGTCGGATCGTCTTTCGGATGGTAGTCAAACAGCGCCCTGACGAAGACCTATAACAACCCAAAAAA
Source organism: Silurus aristotelis (assembly GCF_946808225.1). Classification (NCBI taxonomy): domain Eukaryota; kingdom Metazoa; phylum Chordata; class Actinopteri; order Siluriformes; family Siluridae; genus Silurus; species Silurus aristotelis. The sequence goes on along the minus strand of NC_139595.1, from coordinate 2,538,183 downwards.
AAAACACGAACAACCTGTGGTGGAAAAAGTACTGAAAAGTCATAATCAAGTCCTTTTAATTATTCCCCCAAAAAATGTGAGTAGAGTGAAAGGAGGTGTCCTAAAGTACGATTAAAAAGTATCCCCTTTAAAATTAGTTTTTAAGAGTAGTCAGTATTATGCTGTGAATATTATTCCACATTATAACCTGCTAATGACCACTGCAGACCGGAAACAGCCCACAAGAGCTGCAGTTTTGGAGATGCTCTGACCCAGTCGTCTAGACACCACAATTTAGCCCTTGTCAAACCCTAACGCTCACCCATTTTTCCTGCTTCTGACATGTCAAGTTTGAAGACAAAATGTTCACTTGCTGCGTAATAAATACATCCACCCACACACAGGTGTCATGATGAAAAGATAATTAGTGTTATTCACTTCACCGGTGCTCCCAACATCTAATAGCTACAGTCCTACGGAGGCAAGAAAATAAAGAGTAAGAAAGACTTTTATTTATTCTGTATAGATGTTACTTATGTCACAAATTAAACTTTGTCTGGTTACAAGCACAATTCCCTTTTAACATATTTCCCACCTAATAAAAAAAGAAAGCACATAAACACAACATCTGTGCACCCCCAGAAAACAGGTGGATAAAAAAGCGACGGCAGGTTGAGGGAAAGCAGTAAAAGTACCGATACAGCACTACAAAAGAGCTCAAGTAAAAGTACACTGTTATAAAACTACGTAATTAAGAACAATTCCTGAAAAAAACTACTCAATTACAATATTGACAGTATTTCGTACTTTACACCACTGCTAGCAACGCAAATTGAATCATAAAACTCCACACCTTCCAAACACAGGAGTCGCAGGACGCACATTACCTCTGTATCGACGTCGTCCAGATCAACCTTCTTGCCTGGGATCACTTTGAAGGTCACAGTCCCATCTGACTGCGCCTTGAAGAGGTGAAAATAGTGCGATCACGATCCAATAAAAGCTTCACCAAGTACAGACCGGATACAAAGTCGCGCAAAGCGAACAAATAAGAAACAGAGACATGGGTCAAAGAAGCAAGTGAAATTGAAAGCCATCTACCAGTAGGGGGAGGATCTCCTCAGGGTTCTTGTCTTTGAGTGGAACTCAGTTGACCTCCCTGAGCTCATCACCTTCATGGATAAGACCTGAATGAATTGAGGGTGTGAGCTGACATCAGGTTGCTGAGAGCATGACTGACCATGTTTTTCATTTTAGCAAGAACTCAAACACCCTGAAATAAATCTTTCCTGTAAGAAAACCCTCCCAAAATGTTTTATTCCCCTTTTACTGCATCAATATAACCAATTATTATCTTTTTTCTCGCTTATGCTATAGCAGCTTCACACAGTTATTCCTCCTTTTTTCCTCTTTCTCCATGAATTTGAAAATGCCTTTCAAGAAATCTTATTTTGTCCTGACACTGGAGACTTCTTCCATAAATCCTAAAGTGAGCGAGCTGCCCTGTGAGGCGAATATGAAATCTGATTGGTTAAAGAAACAGACCCGTTGGTAAAAGGGCCAGCAGTACTGATTGTGAAGGCTCTGGGCAGATTAGATTGACATGGCAGCACATAGAGGCTAAAATCTGATTGGACAAAAAAATCCACATACACGTACTGGAAGCAGTGCAGCGAAGAGAAACGCTATAAAATGAAGAGAAGAAACTGTTGGGAATAAATTTATACAATTTCATGAAACAAATATTAGAATTTAGGTTGTAAATGTAGGTCAGTGCTTCTGATAGTGTTTAGGCCAGCAGAGAAGGCTTTGCTGCCCCTGACCACCCACCACTGATATATATTACTATATAGTTATAACCTACTATATATGTTATAACTATATAATATATCTTATTACCTACTACACCTTTTGTACATTAATCACAACGGAATTGTAAATTTGCCACTTACGCACTTCTGGTTAGATGAGAAATGCATTTCATTGACTTTGTAATTTGTTGAATCTAATCTAAAAATAAATAAATAAATAAATAAATAAATAAATAAATAAATAAATAATATCAGACATACTGATATAAACAATGATAAAAAGTGTACAGTGAATCTTTACAATGAATAGTGTTTATGTTGTGTTTAATTACAAATGTTGTTCATCTAAGCATTATTACCTTGTGCCTTATACGTTACAGTAAAATAAACACATATCCGATTCTGGCGCTTTTGGACAGAAGTTTGCTGCCGTACTCACCGCTTCTATCTGCAGCTCCTCCTCTCATGATGCTGGCGACGACGATGGCACCAGTCGACTTTTCCCGTTTAATGGTGGCTCCCTGGAACACAGGAGGTGCTGAGATACCAAAGACTGTAGAAAGAACATCACTTATAATCTTATACTCCAGTACTCATGTTAGTTCTCACTCTCCAGTGTTCTGTATTGTTGAAAGATTTATGATCAAACTCTTGATGTCACCCAAATGAGGATGGGTTCCTCTTTTGAGTCTGGTTCCTCTCAAGGTTTCTTCCTCATAACATCTAAGGGAGTTTTTCCTCGCCACAGTCGCCATGGCTGCTCATCAGGGATAAACACACACCGTTCACCTTGATGTTGATTTCTGTAAAGCTGCTTTGAGACAATGTCTGTTGTGAAAAGCGCTATAGAAATAAACTTCACTTGACTTGACTTGACTTGAGATAAGTATCAGTCAGGTATCGGAACACCGTATTTGGTTCTTCCCCAAACTGTTAGCACAAATTTAAAGACACACAATTGTACAAGATGTCTCTGGATGCTGCAGCATGAATTTTTACTTCACTTGATCTAGGCGGCCCAAACCTGTTCCAGCATTAAAATATCCCTGTGCACAAAGCCAGAAGATCTCCATGAAGATATACTTTACATGGGTTGGAAGTGTGTGAAAGATCCCCTGCTGAGGAGAGCTCTTATCTTAATCGTATTGAACAATTATTGTGAACGCTGACTGCACCCCAGACCTCCTCACCTCACCTACATAGGAACCTGACTTTACTAACAATCTTGTAGCTAAATGAGCACATATCTCCACAAAATCTGGTGAAACATCTTCCCAGAAGAGTGGAGGTTTTTATAGCAGCAAATGTGGAATGGAATGTTTAAAAAAAAAAAAAAAAGCACCTAGCAACTTTATGCTCAAGTGTCAACAAACCAAACTTTGTTTGTTGTATTCGATGTCCTGAGTATTTCTTATTCTGCACTGCTCTTGAATGTTTATAGTATTTATTGTCCATTTTGTTGTTGTATGTTTTGCGTATGTGATAATTAGTAGCCTAGCATGCTGGTGTATTGCGCGGATTGACCCACGGATCGTTGGAGCTTAACAGGGCTATGCAGTAACGGAACGTGTAATCCCTGGAGGCCTCTTTTTCACAGCTGTTTTTGTCACCACAATTTGGACAAGCATTTATTTTCAGAGCTCGTCCAGCTGTTGACATGCGTGCAAGGGCTTAACCTAAACATCTGCGGTTCAGGAGGCCGTGTTCGTAACGGTGGCCTGTTGGCAGCGCTGCAAAAGGAAGTACACAAACTACATGTTTTCTTACACTGCGAAGCGGCTCGGTGCCAAGTAGGTGTGAGCCGAGGCAAAGTGAGCTCATGCTAATGCACGTAGCATCGAGTCAAGAACAGTATTCTGTAATGTCTTTCATTAATCAAAGCCCAAAAAAATTAAGCGCCAATTTCCCTTTCAAAAAGACATACGTCAACAATTCGAAATATTCGAACAACAGGTTTCTTTCTGAACTCAGAGCCACTCAGAAGCCCAGAATTTCCGCCATTCGATTTCTTTTTTCTTGCAGGTTCGGTTTTACGCTTCGCTGCACCTTTTGGCTCTTTTGTACTTACTGGAAATGATTTCAACCCCAACGCAGCCTTCGTTTCAAACCCCAACGTCTGTCAGTACATCTGCAAACAATACAAACCTTTAACTCATTTACAGGATAAAAGCTATTAATAATCCGAAGTACGTATGAGTGAATCGAATTCATTCGCCTTGACGAGAATCTTACTGGATCTTACTGTGGGAAAATAACGGAAATATGCTTCGACAAATATTCCCCTTTATTGGGTTTTTTAGTTAGTTTCAGTTTTAATTAAATTTAAAAAAAATTCTCTATTTTTTTTACCCACCATAAGCTTCAAATGTTCTTATTTTGTCTTGTTTATTTATCAATCTATTTAAATATTTGTTTAATCCTTCATTTATTTATAGATTTTACATTCATTTCCACAAAGTAGCAAAAATGGTCTACCGATTTTCTTTCATAAATATGTAAATATATCCAATAGTCTTATTTTTGTCATAGAATTTTCACATAATGACAGACAGACAGACAGACAGACAGACAGACAGACAGACATAGATAGATAGATAGATAGATAGATAGATAGATAGATAGATAGATAGATAGATAGATAGATAGATAGATAGATAGATAGATAGATAGATAGATAGATAGATAGACTATATGGACGAAAGTATAGTGTGTGTGTGTGTGTGTGTGTGTGTGTGTGTGTGTGTGTGTGTGTGTGTGTGTGTGTGTGTGTGTGTAACACAATTTTTTCAGCCATATGTTCTTCTTTGCTAAGCTTCGCTATACACTATTGTGTAGGACGTCTTTGAATACAGTCGCATGATATTTTTTTTACCCCTACTGAACACCTTTGGAATGAATGTGACTGCACCCCAGGCTTCCTCACCTCACCTCTGACCTCAACAGAAAGGAAGTGCAGAAACAAGCATTATGCCGTGTCAAAAATTGCTCTCTTGTTCACTTATGGCAGTTGAGGAAGTGTGTGGAAGATCTCTTGCTATAGAGCTCAAACTCTACTGAACACCTTTGGGATGAATGTAAACACTGACTGCACCCCAGACCGCTTCTCCTCACCTTCTCACCTACATCAGTACCCGACTTTACTCACACCCTTGTAGCTGAACGAGCACAAAATCTCGACAAAATCTAGTGGAACATCTTCCCAGAAGAGTGGAGGTTTAAAAAAAAGCAACCTTATGCTCAAGTGCCCACAAACCTTTGAGCATTTGGACCAATATATTGTACAATAAATACTCAGGATAATTAATATATAGGAAAATGCATTGCTCAGGAGAATAAAAAACCGAGGATGATGAAATCCACAGGCCAAATATACACGGGCTGATACATTTTCAGGGAAATAAATACAGGACCATATAAAAAAAGATTCTCGGGATGACACAGCTCTTCACATCTCCTGCCTACCATCTTTTACAGCCCCGAGAGGATTCACAGGGCTCAGTGTTTACCTCCGACCTGCAGGAGCGTGTAGAAAATAGAGGGCTGCAGCGCTCACGCTTCGCTGAAACTCCGCGCTTGAACGTGTTTAGGTTGAACTAAAGCACGGTCCCTTTTTTAGCCCACGGCTGCTCAATTACTCATCATCAGTAAAAGGAGCGGGCGGCGGCCTGCACCCGTCTGATGGACTCCATATGTACTCGCAGTTCCGATCTGCGCTGCGGTCCAACAACGGCTTTTTTGAAAACACCTAATCATTCCTGGCAGTTCCCGGAGACCCGAGGGGCACCGGGGAAAAGCTGCTGGTGAGAACCAAAGCCATATATCTTAGGATCAGATTACCAAATTACTAGTGAAGAGATGACAGAGAGCTACTTCAGAATGATATTTTATGTATTTAAAGGTTTCGTGATAGAGAACAGGACGAGCCAGACTAAGGATTTATGCTGGAACAGCAAAGCTTCGGAGAAAACGTTACAAAAAACAAAAACATTCTGATACATCAGAATCAGAAACAGGTTTATTCTTGACACACACAAGGAATTTGGTTCCAGCTGTTAGTGAAAATAACAGATAGAAATCTCCATTTCCCCCTTTCCTCTACATCTGCCTCTTTCAAACCAACTACCTGCATGTCTTCCCTCACCACATCCACAAACCTCCTCCTTGACCTTCTTGTTTTCCTCTGGTAAAAGTTCTGTACACTTTTTCACTCATGTTGAAGTAAAGAAGTTTGAGCTCTGACATGAACTTCAGTAAAAAGTAGTCATTATTACTACCTGTTTTAGTGTCACGCTGGAAACTGAACCTCACGTCATATTAATATATTAATACAAAATCATTTCAAATGTTGTTTGGCTGAATGTATTCGGTCTGAAGATCCACCATAAAGAACACAAGCAGAGAAAAGATGATGATCATGTGATCAGGAATGTGTCTGTTCTCAGTCATGTTTCCATCACTGACTCCCTCTGTCTCATCCACGTTAAACTCAGACTTCTTGGAATATTATCACCACATAGATTAAAACAAAAGTAACGAGTCTATTCGAAATCAGATCTCACTGCAACGTATCGTATCGTTGGCTATGCATCGAGATGCGAATCGCATCGGCCCCTGTTATGGAGATGCACATCCATAGTGATGCTACCAAAGACATCCAATACAATCCACCTTTCTGGTAATAGTTTGGGGAAGAAGCACGCATGGAAAAGCAGAAAAGTCAAGTGTGGCAATACTTTTGTCTATACAGTGTGTCTCAGTGTGCTAGACTGCACCGGGGTGTTTCCTCAATCAGATCAGTTTGACTCTGAAATCATGTTAACGCGTTCTCTGCATTTTTTTTACTCCGCCTCTCCGTGCCTTACGGACGTGTACGTGTAATTGTCTAATAAATAAATCGAAGCATTTGGAACGTTTCATCTTCGTTGTTTTATTCCCGATTCTAATCATAATCGAGGCAGGAACAAGGGGAGAGAAGGTGAACAGCCGCTTGAGCCTGTAGATGGTACACACGGGGGAAAAAAAATATGATAAACTTTCCATTCTGCTTCTGGAATTCATAAATCCCTATTCATAAATGACAAAGTACCCCCCACTCCCCCTCCTCTACCCCTGCTCCCTGAATGCTTCTTGCCAGATGTTTCTGAGGAAAATAAAGTCACAAAATTTAAAAGGTGACATCAACGCGGTCATGATGAATTTCCTGCTTTTGCTCGAACTCCTGTTTGTGTCTGATGTACAGGAAACAGTAACCGGGGGACAGGTGCTGTTTTCAGGTTTGAAAAAAAAATAGAACTAATGTGAGTACAGATGGTTCTTCAGGGAGACGGAAAAGGGGATGGATGAGGTTCAGCAGTTGTTTTAGTCTTGAGCTGTGTGACTGTGTAGCATTGTAATTTGAAATATCCCTCATTATATCTCCTAAATAGATTTTACTGTTAGACTTCATTGAAAATAATTTATCGCGCCTCCGGTTTTATCTTAACTAATTAGTTTGGCTGATTTTCCCGATCTCTCGCGGAGAGCACGATAGAGAAAAAAGCTTATACGGAATTGTTTTAATGGAGTTTTATGTTGAAATAATCACATTTATTTATACAAATATAATTATTAATTATAAAATGAAGTAAAATGTTAATACAGTACAGTACTGTATACATAAAATAGCATTTTTGGGGTGGCGTCCATTTATCGGAGTTTTCTATTTCTAAAAGACGTCATGAATAAAGGTGTGTTGCATTGAGGGTTTTAATTTCGGGTCATTTATATTTATTTATTTAAATTTTTCTTAAAAATGGTCAGATTTAGATGTTTCCGGGTGTTTACGGTTAAGATGTATAAATAATTCTATAAATCGCAAACAGATTTATACAAAAATTTAACTTTAATATCAAATGTGCTCAATGAACGACTTTTCAACATTTGGCAGAAATAAAAATGTTATTTTAAAAATATTAATATTTTTATTAAAAGTGAAATGAGCTGAATTTCCTTTTTCTTTTCTTTTTTGCAAAAACGTATGTACTGAAGATATGAAAGGATTTTATTTTGTCTCGTGTAAAAGTGTTTTTTAAAGGGTGGTTAACAATAATTGAGAATAAAAGAGTGAAGATCAATTGTTCAAACTGCTTCAATTTACTCATAAGAGAATTACACGTGCACGTCCGTACGGCATGGAGAAGTGAAGAGAAAATGCAGAGAGGTGGAAGGTTAGTGGTTAAGGCATTGGACTTTGGATCCGAAGGTCGCAAGTTTAAATTCCTGCCACAGCAATCTGCAACTGTTGGGACCCTGAGCAAGGCCCTTGACCCCATCGCTACTCAGTGTTATAAACGAGAGAAATGCCTCTTTAATTTATAGAGCTGCTCTGGATAGGCGTGTCTGCACAATGCTGTAAATGGTTAGCACCTCAAACTGAATTTTAGGGAGGTGTAACCAATATCCATTGGATCCTGGATCAGAAGATCACAAGTTCAAATCCCAGCCCTACCAAGTTGCCACTGCAGGACCCCTTGAGCAAGGTTTTTAAACCTCAACTGCTCAGTAATCGCACTGGATAAAAGCGTCTGCCAATTGCTTGTGGAGATTTTTGCTTTTTCATCCACAAAGGTGTTAGTAAAGTCAGGTACTGATGTAGGTGAGGTGAGGAGGCCTGGGGTGCACATTCATCAAACAGTGTTTACATTCATCAATAGTTTTGGAGCTCTATAGCCAATCCAGATCTTCCACACACTTTCAACCCAATGTAAAGCAGATCTTTATGGAGCTGGCTTTGTGCATAGGTGCATTGTCATGCTGAAAGAGGTTTGGGTCTCCTAGTTCCTAGTGAAGGGAAAATTTCCTTCTAAAGCATCCAAAACATCTTGTACAATTGTGTGCCTCCAACTTTGTGGTAGCATTTTGGGGGAAGAACCACACATGGCAAGAAAGTCTGGTGTCCCAATTGAGCAGATAAGGTTAAGGGCCTCGCTCAAGGGCCCCTAGCAAAGGCAGCTGGAACGCACAACCTTATTATCAGTATTTCCAAGGATTTAACCACTGAGCTACCACTTACCCGTTCATAATAACCTACGCAATGATGCAATTATGAAAGTTGCCACTATCCGACATGGAATACAGACTAGTTGTGCATTCTTTTCTAAATACAGTGAGGTAGGAAAATATCTCGGTGCTCCAGAGAAACTAACCAGAGGTTCTTTGCTTTTCATCAAGCAAATAATCCTGACTGAGTCTTCTTCATCTTCATCATCCTCAGCTGCCAGCGCTGGAATTTTGGGCTCGTACTCTTTCTGGGCTACGATATCATGCACTGAGAGAAGTTCCTTAAAAAAAAAAAAAAAAAAAAAAAAAGATTGCCAAAGCTTTTGACATGGTTAGGTGCTGTGGATATACATGAGAAGCCGAAAAACACTTTCCCACTCAACAACAGATTTTTTATTCATCGGATTTTGCGAACGTATATCACTTTTTTTGCAGAGACGAGAATTAGCGCAGGAAATAAATCGAGAACAACAAACGATCCAAGTAGCGTTTATCGCTAAAGCGCTGAATGAATGAAGCTGTCACTGGTTAAGCTTCTGTACAGGAACCTCTGCCAATGTCTTCTAAAGCAAAGAAAGTATTCCTGTGTCCTTTGAGTCATCGGGGGGAAGAAAAAAACAACCTGCGTCCCGGGGTTCAGTGATGTTTCGATTGGCTATGAAGCAGAACACTAGTGCTAGCTTAGGCCATAATAATCACGCTTCCCGAACACTGAGAGTATTTGTGTTGTCTCCAGGAAAAGCACATTCGCTGAAGATTGATTTTCTCCTCGAAGAACCATTCGAGCTAGCTACAAGAATCCGACCAAATAAGGAATGGATTAATACACCCCTGTTTTTAGAGTATTAGGCGTGACTGATGCTAATGCTATCAGGAAATCTGAAACAGTGTGCAATGAAATTATTTTTAAGTCTCTCTGTTTCTCTCTCTCTCACTCTTCATCTATCTCTCGAAATGTATTTTGGGATAAAATTGAGTAAATGCAAAAAATATGCTTGCCAAAAAGATTTTGTTATCAGTTCATTTCACTTCCCACAGTTTCCTGAGGTAAACTTTGACCCTGTGGATGAATGAGCTTTGAATGTGAAAGATAAAACATCAAATGTGCTGCTGTGCTGACTTTTTTGTTATTATTGTAGCTTGTTGCTAAGCGTTCACACCCATGCTAGCTAGCAGACGTTAGCTAACATTTGCTCAAGCCTAAGAAGAATCGCATGAAGAATTGACATGGAATGGAAACGCGAACTTTTTTTTCTAGCTGTCAATCAACTTCCTTTGGCCTGGGCCGAGCCTTCTGATTAGCTAATGACGGATAAACTTGTTGTTACACCAAAAACTGATTTAGAACATAATAAATCTGGGCTTTTGTGATGGAAAAAAAACATTAAGTCGACCAGAAATGAATGTCAGTACACTGCATTTATCCTGACGTGACAGCTGCAGTTAGACACAATACCGAAAAATCTCTCGATGAGTTTTAGTTTCACGGTTGTTTGTACTGTAGTAATTGGCATTAATCAGCGTCTGGTCCGCTTGAGATTTTCCCTGCAACAAATCTAGAAGCCAAACAGTGTCATCTTGCTTTTCTTTCTTTTCTTTTTTTTTTTGTTTCCACTGACTTTTGGTTGAGTGTGTCTGGAAGCAGCTAGTCAGACTTGACTGATGGTTGGACAAGGGTCTGGAAATGGAAAGGCAACGTAAAAAGACTAATTGGAAATTATGTTTGGAAACGACACAAGAGTGGAAAAGGCAAATACAATATCCATCCTTTTGATTTCCCATTTCCATGTATATTTTCCATTTTTCTCCCATTCTATTTTCCTAGATATTTTATTTCCAGCTGTGATTGTGAGTCACCCAATCATTCAGGAAAGAATTGTAATGGTATTCACTATCATACCTATACACCAGCTGAATGATACAGTTCTACAGTTTGTTAATTCAATCTTCACCTAATATTTACATTAAACATCAGAATAAGGAAAAACCTTGTGATTTCTGTGACTCTAACTGTGACATAGGTGATTGCGCCACATGGGCTGGTTTAAGTATTTCAGAAATCTCCTGGGAATTTCACACACAGCAGTCCATAGATTTTATACACAGTAATGTGAAAAACAGAAAAACAACCTGTTAGCAGAAGGAAGGGTCTACAGGGTGAAACCCCATGTTGATGAGGAGAATAATCAGACTGCATCACACCTTACTCAAAACCCTAACCCTAACCTTGGGCTGGGATGGGCTAGAAGAGAAGAAGATCACATTAGGTTCCACACCTGTGAGCTGAGAATAAAGATTCAGAGGCTATTATGGTTACATCCAATCTGGACAAATTGTGCCCATGAGTTCCTCAAGATTCCTGTTTTTGGCTGACAGGAGTAAAGCTGAGGTCCTCTGCTATTGAAGCTCATCCACCTCTGTTTTTCTGCTCACCACGTTTGCAAAGAGTGATTATATGACTCGCACTGTGCGGGTTTTTATACTTCTTTGCCATTGTTGCTTGTCAGACTGTATGAACATTGTATTTACGACAAACCACCCTGAGATGGTTTGAAGTTGTCGCGCTTATTGCGTCGTCAGGTTCGACGCTCCTATTGGTTCTCGGTTTGATGGTTGTCGTAGGAGAAGTCACACCGCAGGATCGAGTCTGAAATCTTCTGACACTGCTAGATTTTCATCATGACAAATCAGCAATCAAAGACTACAGACTCAGATTATAGGAATCTTTTAGGATTTTCTCATACAAATCTCAGTTTCTCAGTCAGCTCAGACCAGTCTGCTCATTCTTCTCTTAACTCTCTCATGAATTCAATTTAATTCAATTTAATTAATTTTTATTTGTATTGCTCTTTTAACAATGAACATTGTCTCAAAGCAGCTTTACACAGATAATGTGTTGATTAACAGTGAATATATTCTTTATAAGTATGTTTGTCCCTGATGAGCGAGCCGGTGGCGACTGTGGCAAGGAAAAACTCCCCGAGATGGCATAAGGAAGAAACCTTGAGAGGAACCAGACTCAAGAGGGAACCCATCCTCATCTGGGTTGCACCGAAAGTCCATTTGTAGCAGATATACGATGTTGCGGGGTGCAGTGATAATGATCAGAAGCGAAAAGTAGTCCTGAGTCAGTGTAGGAGACTGTTGACATTAACTACAGTCCAATCCATCCTCAAAGCACCCAAAGAGTTTTAGAGGTGGTCTGCTCACAGGATGTTTTTTGTCTTTCACACCACTTTGTATAAACTCTTAAGACTGCTGTCTGTGAAACTCCCAGGAGATCAGCAGTTTATAAAACAACTACGTCACATATAAATCACAGACATCATACTGACATTTTTGATGAACATTATTTACAACTCGTGATTTCCTTCCGCTTAATTTAAAACCTATTGCACTGCCCCCACATGATTGGATGATTAGATAAATGCACAAATGAGCTAAAGTGTGCCATATAATGCCAAATGAATTCATAAGCATATATATGCTATATGCATTTTACTCATATAATTATTATATACTGCTTAAGCTCCAAGCACACAAACATTATAGCTTATCATGCAGCGTTACCTGGACATGAGGTTTGGATAGCAAGTGTATCAGCTCCTTAACGTCTGGTCTGGCCTCTAAAGTATGCAGTTCCTTCATTATCTGCAAAAAAAAGACGGAAATATTGAGAGTTTGGCAGTATGAGAATTTCTTACCACTTAAAAAGAAATAATTGCAGTGTATATAGTTACTTATACTGTATGCTAATCATAGCTTTCTTTGTCCTGTATGTATAACGAATAAGACGTGTTTAATATTTGCATTGGCCCTCGTAACTCTTAGATTTACTGTAATAGGCCTACCAGAGCCAATAAAACGCAAATCTGCTTTTACGTCTGAATGAGACCCTGCAGTTGGCTGGTGTTCAGTCCACAGGAACCAAAACATATGAATAACTGGTCTGAATCATCACTAACAATGATGGAGGATGATACGTTACCTGTGTATAAAAATTGACCAGGGAGCAGGACAATAAATGATTTTAAATAGAAAACACATTTTTTAAAGTTTGTATTGGAATTTTTTTTGGGGGAAAAAAAATAGAATTATGGCTTCAACCATGCAAGAACATTTTTAGATGGAAAAAAATATAATTCAATTTTAACAATACTTTTAACAATAGACATTCTCACAAAGCAGATGAGGAAGAAACCTTGAGAGGAACTAGACTCCACAGACTCCTGGATATTCATGCATTATACATTATATGAGCAAAATAATTGGGACATCTGACTTTTCCACCCAAATATGGTTCTTCTCCAAACTCTTACAAACTTGAAGGCACACACTTCTATACAATGTCTTTGGATCTGGTAGTACTTTTTAATTGCACAAACCCACCACCTTGGAGATAACATGGGTTGGAAGTGTGTGGATAATCTTGAGTTGCCTGTTAAAAAGCTCAAAACCCTATTAAACACCTTTGGGATGGATGTGAGCTCTAATTGCACCTCAGATCTCCTCACCTCACCTACATCAGTAAACCACTCTCCTCAGTTCTGTTAGATTTATAAAAGCCGTCCAAATAATTTGCCTTTAACCATCTATTAATATATGTTAATATACACTATATGGGAAAAAGTGTTGGGACACCAGATTTTTCCAGCCATATGTGGTTCTTCCCCAAATTGTTGGAAGTTTCCCCCAAACGTTGCATAAACACAATTGTGTAGGATGTCTTTGAATGTGGTAGCATGACATTTTCACTTCACTTGAACTAGGAGACCCAAACCTGTTCCAGCATGACAATGACATTGTGCACAAAGCCAGCTCCATGAAGAGAACATGGGTTGGAATTGTGTGGAAGATGGTGAGTGGAATGCAATAGAGCTCAAACCCTACTGGACACCTTTGGATGAATGTGAACACTGACTGCACTCCAGGCCTCCTCACTTCACCTACATCAGTACCTGACTTTACTAACACCCCACGTAGCTGAATGACCACAAATCTCCACAAAATCTAGTGGAACATCTTCCCAGAAGAGTGTAGATTGTTGTAACAGTAAATGGGGAGTAAAAGTGGAACGGAATGTTCAAGAAGAAGGTGGTCCGGTATCCACAAACTTTTGTCCAGACAGTGTATTTTCAGTATTGTTAAAATTATTAACAATATAAGAGATGATCCTTAAAAGACGGTGCAGAAACCCAGTCTCAGAGGGGATTCATTCTAGTACGAATGCAAATGTAGTACCATTGTCTGCATTGCAGGTCACCAACGAGGCTAGCAGAGCTCAGTGCGGTCACGAACGTCACCAGACACGGACATTAACATGAAACTCGACACAGGTCTAGCAACACGTGGAAAAATAGTTTTAGCAGCTTAGAGCACGAAACGTCCTCCTTGCGTTCGCTCCGCGGTCAGATGGAAAGCGATACGGCTTATGGTGCGTGGTTTCAAGAAACAGCCAGCGGTTGCCCTCACAGCCGAGAGATAATCTTCTGTTTCGACCATCACCGCAGATACGAACTGATACGGCCAAAAGCGAAAAAACTTTTGGGATGATTCAGCTAGAAGCTATTAGCATGAACAGAGTCAAGATTGATGTCTAAAGCGCAGTGGGACACCACAGAGATGGACATGCTAAGTTCATCAGAAGCTGTTCTGCATTGTCGGTTCCTTCCTGACACACACAGGAGCTGGATATTATCCAGCCTCCTACCAAGAGCACTTTTTTATTTAATTTAAATTTAAAAAAATGGCAGGAATGTTAAGATTCATGTTTCCTGAATTGCCCCATATGGCATGACAGCTATGTTGTTGCCTCAGAGCTCCCAGGGTTCCAGGTTCAATCATGAGCTGCAGTTCCTGTGACACAGTGGTGGACAGTAAGAAGTAAATATATTTCGTTACTGTACTTAAGTAGCTTTTTCGCGTATCTGTACTTTACTGAAGTTTTTCTATTTGAGGAGACTTTTACTTTAACTTCAATACATTTCAAAGTAAAATCTCTTTTTACTCAACTAGATTTTGGTCGTTCCTTTTTATTTATGAGTGGATTATGAGTTGGTATCAAAGTTTCAAGACTAACGATGCTAACTGGTGCTGTTTTGACCACCTGCATTACCACGTCTGCGATTTCATCACGGACAGAACAAGGTAGAGCAAATTCTGTGTGAAACTGGGCAAATCTTCCACAGAGACGTTTGACACGACATCTGCTTGACATGCTTCAAAAGAGTGGAAGACGACAAGAGGTCAGCAAGACCCTTAAAACACTCAACCCCCGAAAATGTAGAAACCTTTCAGCAACTTGTGCATGATGACTATCAGAAAACAATCCACAGGATCTTACTACCGCGCCCACACTACATTCCAGATTTGGCTCTGGAGATGAAAAAACCAAGCTGCCATTGTTGGGCCCTTGAGCAAGACACTTGACTCTGTACTGCTCAGGTGTATAAATAAGATCACAGAAAATGTTA